>NC_053491.1:447676605-447751605 GCF_905171775.1 Rana temporaria
CAGCTAATTGTTGTGGCGTCTTCTCCTGAGATCCACTACTAAGGATGGTCAGCATGACGGAGGTTCAGGAGGATGAATGGTGTGTTTTTTTTCTCCATTACGCACCTCGGCGCTCTCCATTACGCACAACGGACCTCGGGGCTCTCCATTACGCACTACGGACCTCGGGGCTCTCCATTATGCACTACGGACCTCGGCGCTCTCCATTACACACTACGGACCTCGGCGCTCTCCATTACACACTACGGACCTCTCCATTACGCACCTTGACGCTCTCCATTGCGCACTACGGACCTCGGGGCTCTCCATTACGCACTACGGACCTCGGGGCTCTCCATTACGCACTACGGACCTCGGGGCTCTCCATTACGCACTACGGACCTCTCCATTACGCACCTTGGCGCTCTCCATTACACACTACGGACCTCGGGGCTCTCCATTACGCACTACGGACCTCTCCATTATGCACCTTGGCGCTCTCCATTACGCACCTTGGCGCTCTCCATTACGCACTACGGACCTCGGTGCTCTCCATTACGCACCACGGACCTCTCCATTACGCACCACGGACCTCTCCATTACGCACTACGGACCTCTCCATTACGCACTACGGACCCCTCCATTACGCACTACGGACCTCTCCATTACGCACTACGGACCTCTCCATTACGCACTACGGACCTCTCCATTACGCACTACGGACCTCTCCATTACGCACTACGGACCTCTCCATTACGCACTACGGACCTCTCCATTACGCACCTTGGCGCTCTCCATTACGCACTACGAACCTCGGGGCTCTCCATTACGCACTACGAACCTCGGGGGTCTCCATTACGCACTACGAACCTCGGGGGTCTCCATTACGCACTACGGACCTCTCCATTACGCACTACGGACCTCTCCATTACGCACTACGGACCTCTCCATTACGCACTACGGACCTCTCCATTACGCACCTTGGCGCTCTCCATTACGCACTACGAACCTCGGGGCTCTCCATTACGCACTACGAACCTCGGGGCTCTCCATTACGCACTACGGACCTCGGGGCTCTCCATTATGCACTACGGACCTCGGCGCTCTCCATTACACACTACGGACCTCGGCGCTCTCCATTACACACTACGGACCTCTCCATTACGCACCTTGACGCTCTCCATTGCGCACTACGGACCTCGGGGCTCTCCATTACGCACTACGGACCTCGGGGCTCTCCATTACGCACTACGGACCTCGGGGCTCTCCATTACGCACTACGGACCTCTCCATTACGCACCTTGGCGCTCTCCATTACACACTACGGACCTCGGGGCTCTCCATTACGCACTACGGACCTCTCCATTATGCACCTTGGCGCTCTCCATTACGCACCTTGGCGCTCTCCATTACGCACTACGGACCTCGGTGCTCTCCATTACGCACTACGGACCTCTCCATTACGCACCACGGACCTCTCCATTACGCACTACGGACCTCTCCATTACGCACTACGGACCCCTCCATTACGCACTACGGACCTCTCCATTACGCACTACGGACCTCTCCATTACGCACTACGGACCTCTCCATTACGCACTACGGACCTCTCCATTACGCACTACGGACCTCTCCATTACGCACTACGGACCTCTCCATTACGCACCTTGGCGCTCTCCATTACGCACTACGAACCTCGGGGCTCTCCATTACGCACTACGAACCTCGGGGCTCTCCATTACGCACTACGGACCTCGGGGCTCTCCATTACGCACTACGGACCTCGGCGCTCTCCATTACGCACTACGGACCTCTCCATTATGCACCTTGGCGCTCTCCATTACGCACTACGGACCTCGGCGCTCTCCATTACGCACTACGGACCTCTCCATTATGCACCTTGGCGCTCTCCATTACGCACCTCGGTGCTCTCCATTACGCACCTCGGTGCTCTCCATTACGCACCTCGGTGCTCTCCATTACGCACCACGGACCTCTCCATTACGCACCACGGACCTCTCCATTACGCACCACGGACCTCTCCATTACGCACCACGGACCTCTCCATTACGCACCACGGACCTCTCCATTACGCACCACGGACCTCTCCATTACGCACCACGGACCTCTCCATTACGCACCACGGACCTCTCCATTACGCACCACGGACCTCTCCATTACGCACTACGGACCCCTCCATTACGCACTACGGACCTCGGCGCTCTCCATTACGCACTACGGACCTCTCCATTACGCACTACGGACCTCTCCAATTACGCACCTCTCCATTACGCACTACGGACCTCTCTATTACGCACTACGGACCTCTCCATTACGCACTACGGACCTCGGCGCTCTCCATTACGCATTACGGACCTCTGCGCTCTCCATTACGCATTACGGACCTCGGCGCTCTCCATTACGCACTACGGACCTCGGCGCTCTCCATTACGTACACCCAGGCCAGGGTTGTGGGCAAGAGGCCCCGTGTCCTCATCAACACGGAACCCCCTAATGTTGCGGGCATGTGGCTTGGTATGGTTCCCCCCCTGCCAGCCAGGCTTTAGGTTAATGGTCTGGTATGGATTTTTTTTCTCCATTATGCACTACGCACCTTGGCGCTCTCCATTACGCACTACAGACCTCTCCATTACGCACTACGGACATCTCCATTACGCACATCTCCATTACGCACTATGGACATCTCCATTACGCACTACGGACCTCGTCGCTCTCCATTACACACCTCGGCGCTCTCCATTACGCACTACGGACCTCTCCATTACGCACTACGGACCTCTCCATTACGCACTACGGACCTCTCCGCTCTCCATTACGCACTACGGACCTCTCCATTACGCACTACGGACCTCTCCATTACGCACTACGGACCTCTCCATTACGCACTACGGACCTCGGGGCTCTCCATTACGCACTACGGACCTCTCCATTATGCACCTTGGCGCTCTCCATTACGCACCTCGGCGCTCTCCATTACGCACTACGGACCTCGGTGCTCTCCATTACGCACCACGGACCTCTCCATTACGCACTACGGACCTCTCCATTACGCACTACGGACCCCTCCATTACGCACTACGGACCTCTCCATTACGCACTACGGACCTCTCCATTACGCACTACGGACCTCTCCATTACGCACTACGGACCTCTCCATTACGCACTACGGACCTCTCCATTACGCACCTTGGCGCTCTCCATTACGCACTACGAACCTCGGGGCTCTCCATTACGCACTACGAACCTCGGGGCTCTCCATTACGCACTACGGACCTCGGGGCTCTCCATTATGCACTACGGACCTCGGCGCTCTCCATTACACACTACGGACCTCGGCGCTCTCCATTACACACTACGGACCTCTCCATTACGCACCTTGACGCTCTCCATTGCGCACTACGGACCTCGGGGCTCTCCATTACGCACTACGGACCTCGGGGCTCTCCATTACGCACTACGGACCTCGGGGCTCTCCATTACGCACTACGGACCTCTCCATTACGCACCTTGGCGCTCTCCATTACACACTACGGACCTCGGGGCTCTCCATTACGCACTACGGACCTCTCCATTATGCACCTTGGCGCTCTCCATTACGCACCTTGGCGCTCTCCATTACGCACTACGGACCTCGGTGCTCTCCATTACGCACTACGGACCTCTCCATTACGCACCACGGACCTCTCCATTACGCACCACGGACCTCTCCATTACGCACTACGGACCCCTCCATTACGCACTACGGACCTCTCCATTACGCACTACGGACCTCTCCATTACGCACTACGGACCTCTCCATTACGCACTACGGACCTCTCCATTACGCACTACGGACCTCTCCATTACGCACTACGGACCTCTCCATTACGCACTACGGACCTCTCCATTACGCACTACGGACCTCTCCATTACGCACTACGAACCTCGGGGCTCTCCATTACGCACTACGAACCTCGGGGCTCTCCATTACGCACTACGG
Source organism: Rana temporaria (assembly GCF_905171775.1). Classification (NCBI taxonomy): domain Eukaryota; kingdom Metazoa; phylum Chordata; class Amphibia; order Anura; family Ranidae; genus Rana; species Rana temporaria. The sequence goes on from NC_053491.1 coordinate 447,680,585, forward strand.
ACCTCGGCGCTCTCCATTACGCACTACGGACCTCGGCGCTCTCCATTACGCACTACGGACCTCTCCATTATGCACCTTGGCGCTCTCCATTACGCACTACGGACCTCGGCGCTCTCCATTACGCACTACGGACCTCTCCATTATGCACCTTGGCGCTCTCCATTACGCACCTCGGTGCTCTCCATTACGCACTACGGACCTCTCCATTACGCACCTCGGTGCTCTCCATTACGCACTACGGACCTCTCCATTACGCACCACGGACCTCTCCATTACGCACCACGGACCTCTCCATTACGCACTACGGACCTCTCCATTACGCACCACGGACCTCTCCATTACGCACCACGGACCTCTCCATTACGCACCACGGACCTCTCCATTACGCACCACGGACCTCTCCATTACGCACTACGGACCCCTCCATTACGCACTACGGACCTCGGCGCTCTCCATTACGCACTACGGACCTCTCCATTACGCACTACGGACCTCTCCAATTACGCACCTCTCCATTACGCACTACGGACCTCTCTATTACGCACTACGGACCTCTCCATTACGCACTACGGACCTCGGCGCTCTCCATTACGCATTACGGACCTCGGCGCTCTCCATTACGCATTACGGACCTCGGCGCTCTCCATTACGCACTACGGACCTCGGCGCTCTCCATTACGTACACCCAGGCCAGGGTTGTGGGCAAGAGGCCCCGTGTCCTCATCAACACGGAACCCCCTAATGTTGCGGGCATGTGGCTTGGTATGGTTCCCCCCCTGCCAGCCAGGCTTTAGGTTAATGGTCTGGTATGGATTTTTTTTCTCCATTATGCACTACGCACCTTGGCGCTCTCCATTACGCACTACAGACCTCTCCATTACGCACTACGGACATCTCCATTACGCACATCTCCATTACGCACTATGGACATCTCCATTACGCACTACGGACCTCGTCGCTCTCCATTACACACCTCGGCTCTCCATTACGCACTACGGACCTCTCCATTACGCACTACGGACCTCTCCGCTCTCCATTACGCACTACGGACCTCTCCATTACGCACTACGGACCTCTCCATTACGCACTACGGACCTCTCCATTACGCACTACGGACCTCTCCATTACGCACTACGGACCTCGGCCCTCTCCATTACGCACTACGGACCTCGGCGCTCTCCATTACGCACTACGGACCTCGGCGCTCTCCATTACGCACTACGGACCTCGGCGCTCTCCATTACGCACTACGGACCTCTCCATTACACACTATGGACCTCGGCGCTCTCCATTACGCACTACGGACCTCGGCGCTCTCCATTACGCACTACGGACCTCGGCGCTCTCCATTACGCACTACGGACCTCGGCGCTCTCCATTACGCACTACGGACCTCTCCATTACACACTATGGACCTCGGCGCTCCCCATTACGCACTACGGACTTCGGCGCTCCCCATTACGCACCTCGGCGCTCTTCATTACGTACACCCTGGCCAGGGTTGTGGACAAGAGGCCCTGTGTCCTCATCAACACGGAACCCCCTAATGTTGAGGGCATGTGGCTTGGTATGGTTCCCCCCTGCCAGCCAGGCTTTAGGTTAATGGTCTGGTATGGATTTTTGAGGGGGGGACGACAAGTTTTTTTTTTTTTTTCTTAATTTTTGCATTCAGACCAGACCAGAAGGGGTTGGTATAGATTTAAAAAAGGAATTAAAAAGTGACTGCTAGACTCACAGGCCCCATGAGGCAGATTATACGCTCGCGCAGTAATCTGGAGTAGATGTCATAGGCTCTCTCTCCTCGGCCCTGGAAAGGAAAAGAGCATTATGAATTTATTGCAGCATATATGTTTCCATAGGAAAACTAACATTGCAAAAATTTACATTTACAAAATTGTGGCGCACAGAACTGCAGATGTGTGGGGGTGCCGTTAAGAATTCATGGCACTGCCACCTGTCCTTTAAAGGGCAGCAAATTTCTGTGCATGTAGAGAAAATGCATGATTTTGCGCATTCTCGACACGCACAAAAAGCCTCTAAAGCCTCCATCAACGAGCTGCAACAGTTGCAGCCTGGCTCCTATTACTTGAATGGGCCAGTCAGGGCTGCCATCAGGGGGCTACAGACAGTACACCTGTAAGGGGCCCGATCGGTACCCCTTTTTTTTTTTATTGCCTGAAGCTGTGTAAGGGGACCCTAAATTCCTGATGGCGGCCTTGGGGCCAGTGTAAAAAAGCCCTTTATGAATTCTAGGAGGTTATTAACCACTTGGGATCCGCGCTATGGACAAAAGACATCCACAGCGCGGCTCTCAAGTGCCGGGTGGACGTCCCTGGACATCCTGTTGTTGTTGTTCCCCGTGTGCGCCGCTGGGGGCGCGCAGCGGGGAAACAACGTGCCCGGCGCATCGCTCGGGAGCCGATGCGAGTGCCTGGCGGGCGCGATGTCCGCCAGACACCCGCGATCGTCGGTGACACAGCAGGACGTGGAGCTCTGTGTGTAAACACAGAGCTCCACGTGCTGTCAGGGAGAGAGGAGACCGATCTGTGTCCCTTGTACATAGGGACACAGCATCGGTCACCTCCCCCAGTCAGTCCCCTCCCCCCACACAGTAAGAACACACCCAGGGAATACATTTAACCCCTTCCTCACCCCCTAGTGTTAACCCCTTCACTGCCAGTCACATTTATACAGTAATTAGCAGGGCTGTGGAGTCGGTAGATAAATGTTTCGACTCCTAAATGTTCCGACAATCTAAATTTAGTAGGAGTCGGAGTTGGGGTCGGTGCATTGTTTGCAGACTCCAATTCCGACTCCAGGTACCCAAAATTTCCTCCGACTCCACAGCCCTGGTAATTAGTGCATTTTTATAGCACTGATCGCTGTATAAGTGTGAATGGTCCCAAAATTGTGTCAAAAGTGTCCGATACGTCCACCGCAATATCGCAGGCCTGACAAAAAAAAAAAAAAAAAAAAAAAAAAAAAAAAAATCGCAAATCTCCACAATTACTAGTAAAAAAAAAAAAAAAAAATCATAAATCTATCCCCTATTTTGTAGGCGCTATAACTTTTGCGCAAACCAATGTACGCATATTGCGATTTTTTTTAACAAAAATATGTAGAAGATTACGTATCAGCCTAAACCGAGGGAATTTTTTTTTTTTTAATCGCTTAAGCCCCGGACCATTTTGCAGCTAAATGCCCAGGCCAGGTTTTGCGATTCGGGACTGCGTCGCTTTAACAGACAATTGCGCGGTCGTGCGACGTGGCTCCCAAACAAAATTGGCGTCCTTTTTTCCCCACAAATAGAGCTTTCTTTTGGTGGTATTTGATCACCTCTGCGGTTTTTATTTTTTGCGCTATAAACAAAAATAGAGCGACAATTTTGAAAAAAATTCAATATTTTTTACTTTTTGCTATAATAAAAATCCCCCAAAAACATATATAAAATTTTTTTTTTTCCTCAGTTTAGGCCGATACGTATTCTTCTACCTATTTTTGGTAAAAAAAAAATCGCAATAAGCGTTTATCGATTGGTTTGCGCAAGATTTATAGTGTTTACAAAATAGGGGATAGTTTTATTGCATTTTTATTAATTATTTTTTTTTTACTACTATTGGCGGCGATCAGTGATTTTTTTCGTGACTGCGACATTATGGCGGACACTTCGGACAATTTTGACACATTTTTGGGACCATTGTCATTTTCACAGCAAAAAATGCATTTAAATTGCATTGTTTGTTGTGAAAATGACAGTTGCAGTTTGGGAGTTAAACACAGGGGGCGCTGCAGGAGTTAAGGATCACTGTGTGTGTGTTTACAACTGTAGGGGGGTGTGGCTGTAGGATGGACGTCATCGATCGAGTCTCCCTATATAAGGGATCACTCGATCGATGCGCCGCCACAGTGAAGCACGGGGAAGCCGTGTTTACATACGGCTCTCCCCGTTCTTCAGCTCCGGGGAGCGATCGCGGCGGAGCGGCTAAAAACAAATAGCCGCGCCGTTGTCCCGGACCGCTCCCCGAGGGATCCCGCCCGCCGCGGAGGGGGTCCCGATCGGACCCCCCACCCGCTAGAAGGCAAGGCCTGTCCGTGCCATTGTGCGGACGAATATAGGCGTGCGGCGGGCGTTAAGTGCTTAAATGGGATATTATTATAACAAAAAGTAAAAAATATTGTTTTTTTTTTTCCAAATTTTCTGTCTTTTTTTGTTTATAGCGCAAAAAATAAAAACCGCAGAGGTGATCAAATACCACTAAAAGAAAGCTCTATTTGTGGGGAAAAAATGATACAAATATAATTTGGGTACAGTGTTGTATGACCGCGCAATTGTCATTCAAAATGCGTCAGCGCTGAAAGCTGAAAATTGGTCTGGGCACGAAGGGGGATTAAGTGCCCAGTAATGAAGTGGTTAAAGACAAAATGATGGATTAAAAGGGAAGGGGCGCAGTCTGTTCCCCAGCAAGCCGTAAGACCCACACTTTTGTCCCCCAACTGAGTGAGGATTTCCATCCTATCGGTGGCTATAAGGCAGCAGACCGATTGAGAAAGGCCAACAAGGAAGGACTCTTGTCTCCACTTACCGTCTGTTCCACCACGATGGGGATAAGAGGGGAGAGTCGGGGGGGGACCCGATGTAGACTCCGGACTTGAGATAGCGAGCATATTCCTTTCAGCAGCGGTCTCTGCAGAACACACACACAATACATTACAGTGGTGGAAAAGTACTACAATGTTCTATAGTTACAGTTCAACATTCATCAGAACTGAGCCTTCCGTATGGCAGCCAGTTGGGCACTGAGTGTGCCTAGTGCAGCACGTTCCTTGGGCCTGTGTCCCTGGCCTTGTATTGATGACACCAGTTTGAGATCATTCCGAATTCACTGACCTCCTTCTGTCTGTTTATACAAGGGACCGGCACCCATACGGATCTTACATTGGGAGCGCCCGCCATGTCTGTGCAGTTGCTGCATCCCAACTGACATGCATGGGATTGTCTGCATGGGGATGCATGGAACACCTGTGTGGGCAAACATGACCCTCACCCGGGCATACTACAGTTAGGCCTGAATCTGCTTGTATGGCACTCAATAGTCCTGTTTTTTTTTTTTTTTATCAAGCCGCAGAAACATCTTATATTGTGTAGAAGGCACGCTAAAGGGGTCTTCAGTCAATATTAGCATTTGTCATTATAGCATGCCAACAGGGCCGGATTTGCTCTCCCTGCCGCCCCAAGGCCAGGTTCCGCAATGCACACCCTCCCCACCAACCGAACTACCCCCCCAAATCAATGGCAACCGGATGGCAGGGGCGGCACGGTTAGTTCAAATATTTTTTTTAATATTTTTTTTACTTTTTTATCACTTTTTTTATTTTTATTTATTTGTAGCTTTTTTTTGTATAAGTTTCTTACTCTTTAATTACTTTTTTATTTTATTAATTTAATTATTATTTCTTATTATTTATTTTTTTATCAATTTTTTTCACTTTTTTGCTATCGTACAGGAGAAAACAATTCCCTGTGTGATAGCAATTGGAGGTGACAGGTTCTCTTTATTGACCCTGTCACCTCCAAAACAGGTTCTCTTTATTGACCCTGTCACCTCCAAAACAGGAGTCCTAGCACTGTGCCAGAACTCCTGTCACAGCTGAGATGGGAAGAGCATAGCTCTCCCCTCTCACTGTGTACATCGGCAGTAGGAACAGGAGACAGACTCGGTGGCCGAGGGGAGGATGGAGTTCCGAAGACAGAGCCAGCAGAGAGAGGTATGTGTTTTGGGGGAGGACGGACGGGAGCACACACTTTACAAGTGATTTAGGCGACATCGCCCTTAACTGTATGTTACGGGGGTCGGAGGAATCCATGCCACTGCCGCCCCTTGGCGCCCTGCCGCCCCAAGGCCTGGCCTCAGTGGCCTTGTGGGAAATCCGGGCCTGCATGCCAAGGTGAACTAACACTGTGTACCCTCCCACTGGTCCCCACTGTACTTACCCCTCAGGATGCTGAGCGGTCAGTGGCCACACAGCTGGTCCATGAATCCTGGGTCTTCTCCCTCTTCCAGGTCAGACCAGAGCAATTCAATGTGCAGGCGCTGACCAATCAGAATTGATCTGGTCTGTCCTGCAAGTGCTGCACAGAGAAAAGTAGGACTTAAACCCCCAGAATGCTGGACCGGCTGTATGGGCACTGAGAGCTCATCATTCCCAGAGGCAAGTACAGCGGGGCCCGGTGGGAAGGGTGTACAGTGTTAGATCACCTTTACATGCTTTTCTGTAGAGGTGAACTAACACTTTAAGGTACATCTAAAAAGTCCAAAAATGTTCCCCCCCCATTTTGGTTAGAGTAGGGAAAGACTAACACTTTTTTTGCCATGCATCTCTTATTAGGGAGCAGGGGTAAACTCTGGCATGTTAGGATCTTAGGGGTTGATTTACTAAAACTGGAATGCAAAATCCAGTTCAGCTGTGCATGGTGGCCAATCAAACTTCAGTTTGTTCAATTAAAGCGGAGGTTCACCCTAAAACAGATACCATTACATCCAGCATACTTCCGACATCTACAGTATGCTGTTTTTTTTTTTTTGCCGTACATACCGTTTTATTGTTATTTTCCCCCCAGCTTCTGGGTTCTGATTCCCACGGGACTGGGCGTTCCTATTCAGAGGTTAGATGATTGATGTCTGGTGAAAAACTTCCCCTGGCGCATCACCAGTTTTCATAACTAGCCGAGCCTGCGAGTCGGCTCTATACGGCGCTATACAGCGCCCGCCGTGTAGAGCTGACGACGCAGGCGCCATATAGAGCCGACTTGCAGGCCGGCTAGTTACGGAAAACTGGTGACGTGCCTTATGCGCCAGGGGAAGTTTTTCACCAGACGTCAATCATCTAACCTCTGAATAGGAACGTCCAGTCCCGCAGGAATCGGAAGCCGGGGGGAAAAGAACAATAAAACGGTATGTACGGCAAAAAAAAACAACAGCATACTGTAGATGTCGGAAGTAATGGTATATAATTCTTTTAGGGTGAACCTCCGCTTTAAGCTTTGACAAAAAAAAAAAATGGAAGTCGATTGGTTTCTATGCAGATCTGCACCAGATTTTACACACTCCGGTTTTAGTAACTCAATCCCTTAGGCTCTATTCATATCTATGCATGTTGCTTTTGAGCATTTCTGTATATAGCTGGCTCCTAATGAGTGGGTCGGGAAGACGGCCGCCACGTCCTTAGCAACCGATGAATCATCAGCTGTCAGTGGGCTTCCCTGCTGACAGCTGAATGTAAAAAATTGCTGGCTAAAGAAAAATTCACGAAAAAAACGATGTGGGGTCCCCCCTCAAAGACCATACCAGACCCTCCGGTCTGGTATGGATTTGGAGGGGACACCTCCACAACAAAAAACGGCGTGGGGTCCCCCCAAACTCCATGCCAGACCCTTATCTGAGCATGCAATGATGTGAATGGAGCCTTAGGCCCCTTTCTGTCTGCTGATCCCCACTGAGTAGGTGGACGACAGGTCCATGTCCACTCTGCTATTCACTATGGGGCCAGGCAGTCCATTTCTATCTGACCATCATCTGAGCCGATCCGCCGGACAGATTGGGAACAGATCACCATCCCTGTTTTTAGTGGACCGGAACGGATCCTGGCGGGTGTCTGCTGACAAAGGAGGCATGGCTGTGCCTTTAAAAACACTATCTGATAGACCAGACACAGGGGTAGGCGGCTCACCAGTTTGACAGCTCCGGATTGCTTCCACACAGTTATTCAGCCATAAGGATGAGCTCCAGCTTGTTCACAAACCCCATGTGCAGAGCCTGCCAGGAAGTCGGCACTGCGCTCCGCTAAGCACAGGCAGCGAGACATTTCCCGATCATTTCCCGCAACAATGTCTCACTTCCTGTGATTAGTGCAGCTCAGTGCCGACTTCCTGGCAGGCTCTGCACGTGGGGTGTGCGAACACACCTGAGCTCATCCCTACTCAGCCAGTGTCCTCCCGAGGTCCCTTGAGGCTTCAGCTTCTCGCTGACATATGGCACTCGTGGACTACTCCCCAGGGACACCCCGGCGGCTCTTCTGTGATGCTGAATGTGGAAAGCACCTACCCTTATTAGCACTCTGTAAGTCCACCATATGCTGTTTCAATTGTTTGTATTTTAACTGAATACAATGAGGCTGCACTAAGATTTGCCTGGCGCTTCTCTCTCTATATTTTGCCTTCCTTTGTCCGCTGACATCCGCCACTCCATAGAGAACTATGGATGGTCCACTCAGGTCTGCCTGGAAAACTGACAGGCAGACCCGGTCGGTTCATCTGTGTGAAAGGGACCTTAATCTGGATTCATCTAAGTGATCATCTGTACTGGGCCAATCATAGGTGGCCAAGACATTCCTCACCCGGCAGCCGTACATATACAAGAGGTGTGTATCCATTGGATCTGCACGACTCTGGCCAAAATGAGAATCGCAATTTTTTTGCTTAGAATAAAGATCATGATTCTCTCATGATTCTTGCGGTGTAAAATATTCCAAATTTTTTTGGAAATAATGTGAGATAACTTTACTGGTTAGTTTTTTTTTTTTTTTTTTTAAATACAAAAAATTGCATTTGAAAGACCGCTGCACTAATACAGTGTGACATAAAATATTGCAAAAAAAAAAATTTATATATATAATGTTTGGGGGTTCTAAGTAATTTTCTAGCAAAAAAAAATAAAAAATTATTTTAACTTGAAAACAACAAATGTCAGAAAAAGGTTTGGGGCTAGATTCAGGTATCTACGCCCATTATTACGGCGGCGCAGCGTATCGTATTTACGCTGCGCCGCCGTAAGTTAGAGAGGCAAGTGCTGTATTCACAAAGCACTTGCCTCCTAACTTACGGCGGCGTAGCGTAAATGGGACCGGCGTAAGCGCGCCTAATTCAAATGATGATGAGGGGGGCGTGTTTTATTTAAATTAATGGTGACCCCGCGTATTTTACGTTTTTTACGTTCGTGAAAGAATCCCAGTGCGCATGCTCGAAATTCCGCCGCAAATCGTCATTGCTTTCGACGTGAACGTAAATTACATCCAGCCCTATTCGCAAACGACGTAAAAAATTCAAATTTCGAAGCGGGAACGACGTCCATACTTAACATTGGCTGCGCCTCCTAATAGCAGGCATAAGGTTACGCCGAAAAAGCCTAACGTAAACAACATAACTAAATTGCGCCGGGCGTACGTACGATTGTGAATCAGCGTATCTAGGTCATTTGCATATTCTACGCCGAAAACTACGGAAGCGCCACCTAGCGGCCAGCGTAAATATGCACCCTAAGATACGATGGTGTAAGAGACTTCGGCCAGTCGGATCTTAGGCTAATGTCGGCGTATCTTGCTTTCTGAATACAGAAAAAAGATACGCCGGCGCAGCTTTGAATTTACACGGCGTATCTATAGATACACCGGCGTAAATCAATGCTGAATCTAGCCCAAGGTGTTTAAGTGGTTAAACTTTCCTAATTTACATACAGAAGTCTATTCCTTTGATGTAAAAGACAAATTGTTACAATGTTTAGACTTAACATTCCACTGCTAAAGAATGTTGTAAGACTTGGCAGACTTCCAGGACTTTTTGGCTGAGAGCAGAAAGAATTCTCTGCATACAAAAGATCGGGAAATACTTTATCAAAATCGAAACGAAAAAAAAAAAAAAATCACGATAACGATTCTTGACGATTAATCGTGCAGCTCTAGTATCCATGCAGCAGCTTATGATTGGCCAGGTACACTGACAACTTCCCTGGCAGGATCGCTGAGGTGGGTTGGAACTAGGATGCAAATACGCTTGAGCTCCTCCCTATTAGGGAGATTTCCCTTTGCTTCCTGTCTTGTAGACTCAACAGGAAGTGAGAGGAGATCTCTTCAAAGGAAATTCATTCTTATACAGTAAAGGATGAGCTCAGGCGTGATCGTAAACCCCATGTTCAGAGCCCGCCAGGAAGTCGGCACTGCGCTGCGCTAATCACAAGCCGTGAGACACTGCAGAGATCGGGAAATTACACATTTTATTACATTATACACTTCATTATTTAGTACATAAATTACACATCCCATAGTCCAGCATGCAACTTGGAGTGTAAGAGGACACCCACACAGGCACAGCACTGATACGGCGGCGCAGCGTTTCGTTTTTACGCTACGCCTCCGTAAATTACTGGAGCTACGCTTCATTCACAAAGCATTTGCTCCGTAATTTGCGGCGGCGTTTCGTAAAAGGGGCCGGCGTAAGCGCGCGTAATTTAAATGATCCCGTAGGGGGCGTGGATCATTTAAATTAGGCGCGTTCCCGCGCCGAACGTACTGCGCATGCTCCGTCGGGAAAATTTCCCGACGTGCATTGCGGTAAATGACGTCGCAAGGACGTCATTGGCTTCGACGTGAACGTAAATGGCGTCCAGCGCCATTCACGAACGAGTTACGCAAACGACGCAAAATTAGAAAATCGCGACGTGGGAACGACGTCCATACTTACCATTGGCTGCGCCTCCTAATAGCAGGAGCAGCCTTACGGCGAAAACGGCGTAAAAAACGAGCGCCGGCCGCGCGTACGTTTGTAAATCGGCGGTAGTATGCAATTTGCATACTCTACGCTGAAAACTACCGGAGCGCCACCTAGCGGCCACCGTAAGAATGCACCCTAAGATACGACGGCGTATCTTAGGCTACAGTCGGCGTATCGAGCTTTCTTAATACAGAAAGTAGATACGCCGGCGCTACTTAGCAATTACGCTGCGTATCTATGGATACGCAGGCGTAATTGCTACCTGAATCTACCCCAGTGTCCTCTTTTGAACCAAGGACAGTGCTGCCTGCAAGACAGGACTACTAACTACTAAGCTGCTGTGCATGCTGGGAGTTTTAGTTCCACAGCAGGTGGACAGCCCTTCCTTCCTCATTAAAGGACAGTAAGTCTTATACATGAGCTGTGTGTACATTCTCCCTCTGTGCTGTGTAATGTCCATACAATGCTCCCCTTCCCATCCCACTGTCCGAGCCCAGGTTACTCACTGTTCCCCTGATCAGCAGATCCATGTTGTCCCCGGTGCCAATGTCTCATGTACTTCTACAAATGTCAACTAAATGAACTACAACATAAAGCTGTCTGCAGGTGTAAGACTAGTTATACGTTGGCGGCCATTGTTTCAGAGACCAAACCATGTGCAATGTAAGGAAGTGATCTCAGCAAACATGGCTCCTACTGTGGAGACACAGCTTTAGAATAAAGCTGGAGTCTGAACTAGGGGCGGAAATGACCTCAGAAAGATCACCCACACAGCAATACAAACGGGCAGGGGTTCTAATCTAATCTATCTCTACTCTATCCAAAATAAAAATAAAAAAACAAATAAAGTTTTCCCAAAGTTACTGAAATCTATAAACATTCATACAAAAATAAAACACAAATTCGAGGTTTATTTTTTTCAGTGTTTTATTTCACAAAAAAATAAAATTAGAAAATAAAATAAAATTTTATTTCACAGAAAAAAAAATGTAAATGAAATAAAAATAAATAAAAATAAAATATAATTTTATTTCACAGGAAAAAAAATGTAAATGGAAAAAAAAGAATAAACATAATAATAATAATAATAATAATAATAATAATAATAATAATAATAATAATAATAATAATAAATAATAATGCAAAAATGTGCTGCCCCTTTAAATGTTATATTTTACTCTTTTTAAAAAATATATATAAATAAATAAATAATTATATATATATATATATATATATATATATATATATATATATATATATACACATACAAAAAAAATTAAAAAGACTAAGGGCCAGATTCAGAGAAGAGATACGACGGCGTATCTCCTGATACGCCGTTGTATCTCTGTGATCCGCCCGTCCTAACTATGCGACTGATTCATAGAATCAGGTTACGCATAGATAGCCATAAGATCCGACAGGTGTAATTGACTTACACCGTCGGATCTTAGGATGCAATTCTAGGCCGGCCGCTAGGTGGCGATTCCATTGCGGACGGCGTAGAATATGCAAATGACTAGTTACGGCGATCCACGAAGATCCGCGCGTTCGTCGCTAGTCGTTTTTACCCGTCGCTAAGTTACACCTGCTTTAACATGGCTTATCTTTAGATTAGCCATGTTAAAGTATGGCCGTCGTTCCCGCGTCGAATTTCGATTTTTTTGCGTAAGACGTCCGGGAATACGAAACGCCGTAACGCACGTTGCATTTAAAAAAAAACGTTGGGGCGCCGTAATTTCGCGCAATGCACGTCGGGAAATTTCCTAGCGGAGCATGCGCGGAACGTTCGGCACAGGGATGGTGGGAACCCCTCATAATGGGCACAGCGGGGGGTACAGACCCGGGAACTCAGCACAGGGATGGAGGGAACCCCGCCCTTGTACTGTGATGAAGGTTAATCTAATGGAGTGTGTACAATCTGATTCATGGTCCTCTTAAAGCTGGTCATACTCAGCACAGGGATGGTGGGAACCCCTCATAATGGGCACAGCAGGTGTACAGACCCGGGAACTCAGCACATGGATGGTGGGAACCCCTCATAATGGGCACAGCAGGTGTACAGACTCGGGAACTCAGCACAGGGATAGTGGGAACCCCTCATAATGGGCACAGCAGGTGTACAGACTCGGGAACTCAGCACATGGATGGTGGGAACCCCTCATAATGGGCACAGCGGGTGTACAGACCCGGGAACTCAGCACATGGATGGTGGGAACCCCTCATAATGGGCACAGTGGGTGTACAAAGTCGGGAACTCAGCACATGAATGGTGGGAACCCCTCATAATGGGCACAGCAGGTGTACAGACCCGGGAACTCAGCACATGGATGGTGGGAACACCTCATAATGGGCACAGCGGGTTTACAGACCCGGGAACTCAGCACAGGGATGGAGGGAACCCCTCATAATGGGCAGAGCGGGTGTACAGACCCGGGAACTCAGCACAGGGATGGAGGGAACGCCTCATGATGGGCACAGCGGGTGTACAGACCCGGGAACTCAGCACATGGATGGTGGGAACCCCTCATGATGGGCACAGCGGGTGTACAGACCCGGGGGAAATCAGCACATGGATGGTGGGAACCCCTCATAATGGGCACAGCGGGTGTACAGGCCCGGGAACTCAGCACAGGGATGGTGGGAACCCCTCATAATGGGCACAGCGGGTGTAAGACCCGGGAACTCAGCACAGGGATGGTGGGAACCCCTCATAATGGGGCACAGCGGGTGTACAGACCCAGGAACTCAGCACAGGGATGGAGGGAACGCCTCATGATGGGCACAGCGGGTGTACAGACCCGGGAACTCAGCACATGGATGGTGGGAACCCCTCATGATGGGCACAGCGGGTGTACAGACCCGGGGGAAATCAGCACATGGATGGTGGGAACCCCTCATAATGGGCACAGCGGGTGTACAGACCCGGGAACTCAGCACAGGGATGGTGGGAACCCCTCATAATGGGCACAGCGGGTGTACAGACCCGGGAACTCAGCACAGAACGTTGGTCTGCATGGCTGTCGTCCCAGAAGGAAGCCTCTTCTAAAGATGATGCACAAGAAAGAGCCGCAAACAGTTTGCTGAAGACAAGCAGACTAAGGACATGCATTACTGGAACCATGTCCTGAGGTCTGATGAGACCAAGATAAAGGTATTTGGTGTCAGATGGTGTCAGGCGTGTGTGGCGCCAACCAGGTAAGGAGGACAAAGACAAGTGTGTCTTGTCTACAGTCAGGCATGGTGGTGGGAGTGTCATGGTCTGGGGCTGCATGAGTGCTGCCGGCACTGGGGAGCTACAGTTCATTGAGGGAACCATGAATGCCAACATGTGACATACTGAAGCAGAGCATGATCCCGCTCCCTTCAGAGACTGGACCGCAGGGTAGTATTCCAACATGATAACGACCCCAAACACACCTCCAAGATGACCACTGCCTTGCTAAAGAAGCTGAGGGTAAAGGTGATGGACTGGCCAAGCATGTCTCCAGACCTAAACCCTATCATGAAGGGGGGGGGGGGGTAAATCTTTCCTGGAGGTGAAGTGGTTAATATCCTGACCACCCATCCGGACCCCCCGCTGCGAATATGAACCACGATGCCCTGTGCTGCCGGCGTACCGGTCGGTTTATCGCAATACACGGCCTCAGGGCCATTTTGGTCAGTTTGTAAATTAACCACTTGGCCACCAGGCACGTAAACCCACTTAATAACCAGACCAATTTTCAGCTTTCGGTGCTCTCACAATTTGAATGACAATTACTTAGTCATACAACATTGTACCCAAATGAAATTTTCGGCCTTTTTTTCACACAAATAGAACTTTCTTTTGGTGGTATTTAATCACCGTTGGGTTTTTTGTTTTTTGCGCTATAAGAGAAAAAAGACAGAAAATTCTGTAAAAAAAATGAATTTTTCTTTGTTTCTGTTATAAAATTTAGCAAATTTAGGGCCAGATTCACAAATGAGATACGACGGCGTATCTACTGATACGCCGTCGTATCTCTGTTTCTAACTATGCGACTGATTCATAGAATCAGTTACGCATAGCTAGCCCTAAGATCCGACAGGTGCAATTGAATTACACTGTCGGATCTTAAGGATGCAATTCTAGGCCGGCCGGTAGGTGGCGAGGCCATTGCGGCCGGCGTAGAATATGCAAATGAAGACTTACGGCGATCCCCGAACGTCCCGTCGATCTAAATCTACGTTGTTTCCGTCTAGTTACGCCACGTAAAACTAGGGCTGAGCCCTAGTTGTCTTAAGCCATGGTAAGTATGGCCGTCGTTCCTGCGTCGAAATTTAAACATCAACGTCGTTTGCATAAGACGTCCGTGAATGGCGCTGGACGCCATTTACGTTAACGTCTAAGCAAATGACGTCGGTGCGACGTCAGTTAGGGCAATGCACGTCGGGTAATTTACCCGACGGAGCATGCGCAGTACGTCCGGCGCGGGAGCGCGCCTAATTTAAATGGGACTCGCCCCATTCGATTGGGCCCGCCTTGCGCCGGACGGATTTAAGTTACACCGCTGCAAATTTCCAGGTAAGTGCTTTGTGGATCGGGCACTTAGGCAGAATATTTGAGGCGGTGTAACTTAAATCGGAAAAGTTAAGTTACGCCCGGGCTACGTGAATCTGTCCCTTAGTATTTATTCTTTATTCTTTTACATAATGTGAAAGATGAAGTTACGCCAAGTAAATAAATACCCAACATGTCACCCTTCAAAATTGCACACGCTCGTGGAATGGCACCAAACTTCGCTACTTAAAAATACCCATAGGTGACGTTGCAGAGTATTGTGGGGTACTGCAGAGTATTGTGGGGTATTGCAGAGTATTGTGGGGTATTGCAGAGTATTGTGGGGTATTGCAGAGTATTGCACAGTATGGGTATGGAGTATTGTTTGTATGGGGCAGGGATGGATGGCTGGAGCTGTGACTGCATTTGTCACAGATCCAGCCCACAGCACTCGTGCTGCATCCGCTCTCTCCCCTCTCCTCTCACACTGTACCGTTCGGTACAGAGAGGGGAGGGAGGAACCGGCGTCATCACATGATGCCGGTTTGTTTACAAGTGATCGCTCCGTCATTGGACGGAGCGATCACGTGGTAAACCGCCGATATCAGCGGCGATTTACCGTGATCCGTGATGTGCCGGGTCCCGTGTGCGCGCCCCATGGGGCGCACGGGAGCGTGATTCTGGGAGGACGTCCATGGACGTCCTCCCAGAGTTAAGGAACCGCCTTGTAGACGTATATCGTCTATAGGGGGGTGATTAAGCGGTTAAACAGGAAAAGAGACGAGTAGACGTAAGAGGAAATATTTATTGGAACAGATCTGGTTGGCGATGGTGGAACTTTCTTCCTCTTTCTGGCTCCTGTATTGTCTTCCATTGGTCGTCAGGAAATGAGAAGCTGCAGAACAGCCGGGGCTGCTGTCAGCAATCACAGGGCCCCGTACAACCTACCTGACAGGGGCCCGCCCCCAGAATGTGTAAGTCCCCCCCGAACACAGACAGTGGCCCAGATTCAGGTAGCTTTGCCCATTTTTTACGGAGGCGCAGCGCACCGTTTTGCCGCTGCGCCTCCGTAAATTTCCTGCGCTACGCTTGATTCACGGAGCAGTAGCTCCGTAAATTGCGTGTGCGCTCCGGAAAACTGCCCGGCGTAAGGGCGCGTAATTTAAATGATCCCGTAGGGGGCGTGGATCATTTAAATTAGGCGCGTTCCCACGCCGAGCGTAGTGCGCATGCTCCGTCGGGAAACTTTCCCGATGTGCATTGCGGTAAATGACGTCGCAAGGACGTCATTTGCTTCAAAGTGAACGTGAATGGCGTCCAGCGCCATTCACGATTCACTTACGCAAACAACGTAATTTTTCGAAAACGTGACGCGGGAACGACGGGTATACGTAGCATTGGCTGCCCCTGCTAATAGCAGGGGCAGCCTTACGCAAAAACCGACGTACGCAAACGACGTAAACTGCGTACGCAGGGCGCGCGTACGGTTGTGAATCGGCGTTAGTATGCAATTTGCATACTCTACGCTGACCACTACGGGAACGCCACCTAGCGGCCTGCGTAAGAATGCAGCCTAAGATCTGACGGCATAAGAGCCTTATGCCAGGCATATCTTAGGCTGCAGTCGGCGTATCGAGGTTCCTGAATCAGGAGCATTCGATACGCCGGCGCAAGTAAGCAATTGCGCTGCGTAACTATGGTTACGCAGACGCAATTGCTTATTGAATCTACCCCAGTGTGTATTTGGGGCCGCTCACCTGCACACCAGTCAGATTAGAGCCTGCAGCCGTGTTTGTACAGCCGCTGCGTCTCCATAGAGTAATCCTACATTCACATTAACGCATGTCAGGGACGCATGCAAAAATTGTTCCCTTTCCCGACACTCATAGAAACGCACTGCTGATTAGTTTTTAATAGTACCCCTACACAACAAGGACTGTTTTTTGTGTTTCTCACTCATAGGGCTGCCCAGCAGAGCCGTCTTTACCACAGGGCAAATGGGGCAGCTGCCCAGGGCCCTGTCACTGTTGGGGGCCCAAAGCAACCCCCTTTAAAAAAAAAAAAAAAAAAAAAACATTTTTTTTTTTTTTTTTTAGGGGTCCGGAGGTCCCCAGGGGCCCGGAGGCCCCTAGGGCCCTAGATGGCAACCCCCCTTTTTTTTTTTTTTAAATAAAAAAATATATATGTTTTTAATATATTTTTATTTTATTTTTTATTAAAGGGCCAATTTTTTTTTTAGAGTTTTTTTTAGGGGTCCCCAGGGGCCCAGAGGCCCCCAGGGCCCCAGATGGCAACCCCCCTTTTTTTATTTATTTTTAAATAAAAAAATATATATTTTTTTAATATATTTTTATTTTATTTTTTATTAAAGGGCCAATTTTTTTTTAGAGGTCTGGGGGTCCCCAGGGGCCCGTAGTTCCCCAGGGCCCCTGATGACAACCCCCCTTTTTTATAAAAACATTTTTTTTATATATTTCTTTATTTATATATATATATATATATATATATATATATATATATATATATATATAATATCATTATTATTATTAAAGGACCCAGAGGTCCCCAGGGCCCCGGATGGCAACCCCCCTTTTTTTATAATTTTTTTTTTCATATTATTTTATTTCTTTTTTATATATATATATTTTTTTTATTAAAGGGCCCAGAGGTCCCCAGGGCCCTGGATGGCAACCCCCCCCTTTTTTTTATAAATGTTTCTTTTTTATATATATTTTTTTTATTTTTTATTAAAGAGCCCAGAGGTCCCGGATGGCAACCCCCTTTTTTTGTAATTTATTTTTATAAAAAAAAATTATTAAAGGGCCCAGAGGTCCCCAGGGCCCCAGATGGCAACCCCCTTTTTAAAAAAAAAAATATATATTTTTTATTTATTTTTTTCTTTTTATTAAAGGGCTCAGAGGTCCCCAGGGCCCCGGATGGCTACACCCCTTTTTTATATATATTTTTCTTTATTTTTTATTTCTTTTTTGTAAAGGGCCCCCCGCTTCTAAATTCGCGGCAGCCCCCCCTGCTTTTCAATTTCAGGCGGCAGCACCCCCCCCGGTTCTCTGCTCCAGGGGGCCCATGCCTGAAGCTGTGTAAGTGGCCCCATAATTCCTGATCCCTGCCGCCCGTTAAGCCCCTGTGCTGCCCACAAATCAGGCTGAAAATCATCAGCGGCATGCAGCCAGTGACAGTACTGCTTCCCTTCCCAGTGTTTTAAAATGTACAGCACCCCTGGCTTCCCTTTAGACGTGCACTTCTCCCTTCCTGCCACTGGGTGCTGCTTGTATATAAAAGTGAATTAGAATGTGATTTTATAACATCCCCAGTTTGCTCTTCCTGAGGCTGACTTCTTCATGTCCTGCTCCTCAAGGTATGTCACTGTTTGCTAATCTATATTGTAAATAGAAGTTTTCTGTAGAGTGTGCCCAAAGTCTTTATAATATTTGATGATTCACTGCAGGTCTGGTCAGTGTTTTAAAAAGTTCCTCTATTTTACACATGGCATGGCATGGGGGTCACAGCACTGTCTGTCCATTCTGCTTTAGCACCATGGGATGCCATGCCATGTGTAAAATAGAGGAACTCTTTAAATCACAGACCAGACCTGCAGTCCAGGCTGAGTAAGGCCTCAGAGCACATGGCATTACTGTCTGTATTTAACTGCTTGATGGGCTTATTTTGGGCCTGGCTGGTTCACATGTATGTGTTTTGGCGGCCCACATTCATTTGAATGGGCCACCATGCCTGCGTTTCCTGCAAAGAAAAGCGCATGCCTCATGTAATAGGCTGCGTACACGGCACACCTATGCCCATCAAGCACTGAAATACAGCACTGTCTGTCCATTCTGCTGTCTGCTGTGACTTATCTGCAGTTCCCGCACTGTCAAACTTGCTGCATTTTTAGACGTTTAGGTCACGCTTTTAAAAACACAGTGCGTTTGTGTGTGCAAGAACTGCAGGTAAGTAGCATGGTGCAAAAGCAGAATGGATTTCAAGGCAACTGTATTTTTTAAATGCTGCATGCACCTTTTTTCTGCAGGAAACAAAGGCATGGCAGCCCATTCAAATCAATGGACTGCTGTACCTGCACAAATGAGGACCGCAAAAACATACATGTGAACCAGCCAGGCCCAAAATAAGCTGGAGGGGGGCCCAAAAAAAATGTTTGCCCAGGGCCCAAACCATATTAAAGACGGCCCTGCTGCCCAGTGACATGAATAGGCTGCCCTACGTGTGGAAACGCGCTCACTCACGGTCACACTTGTAGGTGTGAACCAAGTCTGACAGGCGGCTCCAGCTGCATGGAAAAAAATAAAAATTTACACAACCAGAGTACCTGTCAGGATGAGCCCTTCATTATGTCGTTTTTTTTAACAATTTTATTTTTTTAAATATTCCAGTACATTGCAATACATGTTTAAGCCGGCCAACTGCGTCAAAGTAATCCCTCTCTGGCCAGTCCCTACTCTACTCTACAAAATGTAAATGCTTCAATGTATATAGTGCCCCCTATGGAATATCCAGTGTGTATAGTGCCCCCTATGGAATATCCAGTGTGTATAGTGCCCCCTGTGGATATATATATATTATATACTACTATATTCATTGGATATTCCATAAGGGGCACTATATTATTATTACTTATATAGCGCTGTCAATTTACGCAGCGCTTTACATATACATTGTGCATTCACATCAGTCCCTATCTCACATTCATATACTAGGGCCAATTTTATACTAACCTACCAACATGTCTTTGGAGTGTGGGAGGTAACCGGAGGAAACCCACGCAGGCACAGGGAGAACATGCAAACTCCAGGCAGGTAGTGTCGTGGTTGGGATTCAAACCAGCGACCCTTTTTACTGCTAGGCGAAAGTGCTACTCACTACACCACTGTGCTGCCCATACTATATACACTGGATATAGCGCCCCCTATGGAATATCCAGTGTATATAGTACCAATAACTTATATGCATACAGTGCATATATATATGTAACCCATCAGATGCAAGAGGGGTGTGATCACTTGCTAACACTAACAATTCTGGTTGAACCTTCTGCTGCACACTGCTGTGCTTTCTAGTAACCTTTTGGAATAAAACAGGGATTTTTAGTTCACATATATTGCAATGCAAGTATAACCACTTCCCGTACAACAAAACCACGTGCGCAAAGTGGTTAAATGATCCTGACCGGACGTCATATGATGGCGGGCAGGGTGCGCACCGTGGCGATTGGGGATGATGCTTGTCCCTCAGAAACAGAGCATACCCAATCAGGGTAAACAGCCAATGAAATTGGCTGTTTACCATATGATCGGCAGTGTCCAATCATAGTTGGTCACAAGTGTGCCATTAGTACTGCCATTAGTACCGTCACATAGACCCGCCATCCACCTGGGTGGGCTCCAAACCCAACGCTCTGCATTCCAAGCCCACCCTATTATGAAGCCTATTAATAGCCTTTAACCTCAACCCTAGCCTTTAACTTTAACCCCAACCCTAGCCCTTAACGTTACCATTAGCCTTTAACTTTAACCCTAGCCCTTAACTATAACCCTAGCCTTTAACCCCAACCCTAGCCCTTAACGCTAGCCTTTACCCCAACCCTAGCCCTTAACTATAACCCTAGCCTTAACCCCCAACCCTAGCCTTTAACTTTACCCCTGGCTTTTAACCCCAACCCTAGCCCTTCCGAGTCTGCAGGGAAGCAGTAGGAATCTGTGAAGGAGCAGAGAGGAGTCTGCACACCATGCATCCCTCCCTTCCCGGCAGACTCCTCTCTGCTCCCATACAGACTCCCATCGCTTCCCTGCAGACTTATCCCTGCTCAATTGTAGGCTCAGTCCCCTCTTCCTGGCAGACTCCTCTCCACTTCCTGTAGACTACCCTGTTCTCTGACACTCTTCTGTGCTTCAGTGTAGCCTCTGCCCTGGCTCAGCCCCCACAGTCTTAGCCTGGCTCCCTCGTAGACTCCTGGGCTAAGTCTGCAAGTGAACCGGTACAAAATCTATGAGGGAGCCAGGCTGGGACTGTCGGGAAGAGGGGACTAAGTCTACGAGGGAGTGGGGAAGGATATTGCAAGGGAGCTTTAGGAGTCTGTCCCCCAACAGACTCTTCTCTTCTCCTCTGCACAATCCTCCCTACTCCCTCGTAGACTTTGTCCTGACTTCCTCACAGTCTCAGTCTGATTCCCTTGTAGACTCTGTCTTGGCTCCCTTGTAGTCTCTGTCCCGGCTCTCTTGTAGTCTTTGTCCGGACTCCTTTGTAGTCTATGTCCCGACTCCTGGAGCCAGGCTGGAACTGTTGGGAAGAGGGGACTAAGTCTGCAAGGGAGCTTTAGGAGTCTGTCCCCCCACAGACTCCTCTCTTCTCCTCTGCACACTCCTCCCTGCTCCATCGTAGGCTCAGTCCTGACTTCCTCACAGTCTCAGTCTGACTCCCTTGTAGACTCTGTCCCGGCTCCCTTGTAGACTCTGTCCCATCTTCCATGTGGACTTAGCCCAGTCCGGCTATTTTATATGATGTGTTCTGTTCCTAGATCCGGTAGGACTTCCTCGAAGCTGCATGTCCATCAGACTTTGTACTCTCTGGAAGTCCTGTTTCCTTGGAGTATGTGATGATTTCTGGATTTCAATGGTGGTCGATGGCTGAGAAAAAACACTAGGCGTGAAATCCCTCGCCATATTTTGCCTCGGTTTCCATAAGCTCCATCCTGGCGTGTTTCGGCTTCAGTTCAGCTTCTGTATGGCTCTCCATTGATCACTCTCAAATGAAAAGCCATCGTATAGCTTCTGCTTCTCGTCTGGAATGTTCTTATCGTATAGCAGGACATCCAGTGGTATCTTCTGCCTTGTAATTTGTCTGAGGCCCTGAAATAGAAAAAAGAGAACAATGAGATTCATGAATGATTGGAAGAAACCCCTCTATGTAGGGATGCACCGATATATCGGATGCAGGGAAATTATCGGCTGAGAATAGGGTTATCTGTGTTTTGGCGATAGAAAAAAAAGGTTTCCCGATAATGGCATGACGCCTCCTATTGACTTCAATACAAAAATGCCCCCTATTGACACACTGATCAAATACTTACCTTTCGACGTACAATGAATGGGGGGCGTGTCTTTCTCGCCTCCACCTCCTCCCAGTTTAGTCCTCTGAAAAATGGGTGATTTCTGATGTTCCTGAAGGTCGCTTTGCACGGCTCTCTGAATCCGTCCTTCAGCTACGGGGAGAAAAAAAAACAGAAAAACATAAGATGACAGTAATAGCGCATGAAGAGCACTGACACTTTGGCGGAGCCTATATGTCTACTCTCCTTGTCCCGCTGGTGGGACTGTGTCACTACTTACCTTTTGTACCAGGTCCTTGAAGTCGGTGTAGGCCGCATAGTTAATGGAATGGTCACGTGGAAGGAAGATTGAAAAAGTACCGAAGGCCATTTTTCTTAAAGTTAACCCCAACATGTAATATTCCCTCGCTTGGTCAAACAGCATCTGTGGAGAAATCAGAGAGAGAAGGATAAGGATGAAAGGTCAGGCTAGAGACCAACAGCATCAACATTACAACAAGTATTCAGTTTCAACGTGTAAATGTTAATCCCCAGGGGTGGGTGGTAGCTGGATGTGGCCCCCAGGAGTGGACAGGACCCCCCAGTGCCAGATGATGGTTAGACAGGATCCCCAGGACTGAACAGGGCTGGATAATAAACTCAGGGCCAGATGTAAGCTGGAAAGGGCTCCCTAGGATCAGACAGGACCCTCAGAGCCAGATGGTAGCCGGAAAGGTCTCCCAGGGGCGGAAGGCAGCTGGATGGGACCGTCAGGGCCAGTTGATGGTTAGATGCCCCCCCAAGAACTGGACAGGAAGCTCAAAGCCAGATGGTAGCTGGATGGGACTTCCAAGGCCAGATGGTGGTTATACAGGGCCCCTCAGGACTGGACAGGACGCTCAGGGCCAGATGGTAGCTAGAAAGAGCCCCCAGGTGCAGGTGTTAGCTGGACGGGACCCCCCCCAGAACCAGATAGTGGCTGGGTGAGGCCCCCAGGACTGGACTTGATATCCAGAACCAGATAGGTAACTGGACCAAGGTCTTTAATCCAACCCTAATCTGATAATTGCTCTGTATATAAAGGTTCTGGTTAATCCAGGTCTAGTTTGGTTGATAACTGCCCTGTGTATGGGCACATTGGACTTACCTCGCTTTCAGGCGTGAAGAGATTTGCAATTCCGAAGTCTGCGATTTTGATGTGACCGGTGCCATCTATGAGGATGTTGTCAAGCTTCAGGTCTCTGTGGAAAAAAAAAGAGTGTCAGTTCTGCAGTTCAGACAATGATCCCTCCCATATATCCCGAGAATTACAGATCCATAGAGGGGTGAACAATCACAAAGCTCCCTTTCCTAGCGCCACCCAACATTTCCTATGATCCGATCCACGTTCCTCCATCCTCTCCTTATGTGTGCGTCCATTGGATGAGGGAGGATGAGGAACGGGTCACCATTGGGTATTGTAAAGTAAATAATAGTACTTACCTGTGTATGATACCTCTGGAGTGGATAAACTCCAGACCACATATCAACTCCGCTGCGGTCAGTCTGAGGGTGGTGATGTCACATGTTTCATTCTCTTCCTTTAGATGTCCTCCACTTAGATATTCCATGACATAGAAGAATTGGTTCTGGGGGGGGGGGGGGGGGGGACAGATAGGTCAATCAATGCATTTCACTTATAAGGTCCAAATCAGAGTCACACGTTATATATCTACCCAAATATACTGCATGACGTCTACCTATACCTACCTACAGTCCATCCATCTATATCTACCTACACTATATCCATCTATCTATATCTACCTACACTATATCCATCCATTTATATCTACCTACACTATATCCATCCATCTATATCTACCTACACTATATCCATCTATCTATATCTACCTACACTATATCCATCCATATCTACCTACACTATATCCATCCATCTATATCTATCCATCTATATCTACCTACACTATATCCATCTATCTATATCTACCTACACTATATCCATATATCTATATCTACCTACACTATATCCATCCATCCATATCTACCTACACTATATCCATCCATATCTACCTACACTATATCCATCCATCTATATCTATCCATCTATATCTACCTACACTTTATCCATCTATCTATATCTACCTACACTATATCCATCCATCCATATCTACCTACACTATATCCATCTATCTATATCTACCTACACTATATCCATCCATCTATATCTACCTACACTAAATCCATCTATCTATATCTACCTACACTATATCCATCTATCTATATCTACCTACACTATATCCATCCATCCATATCTACCTACACTATATCCATCCATCCATATCTACCTACACTATATCCATCCATCCATATCTACCTACACTATATCCATCCATCCATATCTACCTACACTATATCCATCTATCTATATCTACCTACACTGTATCCATCCATCCATATCTACCTACACTATATCCATCCATATCTACCTACACTATATCCATCCATTTATATCTATCTACACTATATCCATCCATCCATATCTACCTACACTATATCCATCTATATCTATATTTTTGTCCATTTATCTATATCTATCAATATCTTTCTATATTTCCAGCTATCTATATCCTTTTATATCTATCCATCTATATCAATCGATATCCTTCTATCTATATCCATTCATTCATATCTACCTATATCCTTCTTTCTCCATCCATCTATATCCTTCTATCTATATCCACCTATCAATATCTATCTATATCCTTCTATCTATCTATATCCATTCATTCATATCTACCTAAATCCTTCTATATCTATCCATCCATATCTATCTATATCCTTCTATATCTATCCATCCATATATATCTATATCCTTCTGTCGCCATCCATCTATATCTACCTATATCCTTCTATCTATATCCATCTATATCTACCTATATCCTTCTATCTATATCCATCCATCTATATCTACCGATATCCTTCTATGTACATCACATTGCTGAGATCACTGACCCAGCAATGATGTCACCGGACTGGGCTGATGATGACATCCAGATATCATGTAGCAATGTTTGAACAATTTTATATACATGCCGTTCATTTTATACTTCTCTTCCGAAAAATAGACTTACCTCCGTCTGGAATGCGGCGTAGGCGTGGGTACAGTAATGGCTGCCCCCCACCTTCTCCAGGGAACGACGCTCACACAGGGCAAAGTCTTCGCCGTATGAAACTAATTGACACTTCTGAACGATCTTCACGGCCACCAGCATGCGGCTGTCAATGTGAGTCGCCAGCACCACCTGTAGGAGAGAGAGAGAGAGAGAGACAGTTAGTACATTCATTTTTTTCATGTTCTGTAACTGCTAGGCCTGGTTCACACCCGCTTTGCTGTTTGAAATGCATTCCTCATTCGGATAGCACTTTAGACAGCAATACCGGGGAACCACGCATGTTGTGCATGGATGGGTGGGGGGCGGTTGCAGCACAGCATCATTTATTCAAATGGGTCAAGTTCGGCCACAGAGCATGACAAGGGGGTATCATTCCTGCCACTGCAGCGGCGAAGGAAAGCATTCGTATGCCCCCAGCAACAGGGGGAGCGTTTGAGAGGCGGGGTTTTAAAGGAGGGGTGTGTGTGGCTGTCAGTGGGTAGAGAGGGCAGAGGCAGATGTCCCGGGTGCCTACACTACAGCACCCCTGTCTAGCCAGTTACTGGAGCTCAGTGCTGGAACTTGTTATGGCACTGGGCTTCGGGATTCAGCTGTACTCCCCTGATGGTGTTGCTTTTTTTCCTCCCAGGGGATGGCTTTTTTACCCCCCCCGCAAGGTGTCCCCTAGGCCTGGGCCTTGTCAGCCTAGGCCAAAACACAGCACTGCCCCCCCAGTGTCTATGGGCCCCTCATTATTAATCTCTGCTTACTTACCGTCCCAAAGACTCCTGATCCAAGTATCTCATGGAAGATGAAACTCTCTGGAGTCAAGTTGGTATCTTTGTGTCCTTTAGGGGCCGCTACGTGTTCTGTAGGGCCCGCTACACGTTCTGACGTCCCGTCGTCTGCTAGAGAGAAAAAAGAGAAATAAAGTTTATTGCCCCGCCCACATACAGGTCACTGATTTCTACTGGTGATTGAAGTCTCCAATACAGAGAGAAGAGTTGACCCTGGAAGTTTACATTTACACAGGAAAATTATCATCCAATCACTGACTATACTGCAGGCTTAGAGCAAGTCTATAGGTGTGTTCTAGGTCATTGTATGGGGGTTACACTCTGAATATCAGGCCTAGGAATGTGGGGGGAGGATATGGGGGGTTAAACATTCACTGCCATTCCCAGCATTGGGAGGGGGGTTAAACGTTAATAGCAATGCCCAGCTGGGAGGTAATTGGGGGGTTGAGCTTTCATTGCCATAGCCAGCAATGAGGGAGGGGGGCAGAATATGGCAGGGTTAAACTTTCACAGACTTGACCAATAATATGGGGGGGGGGTTAGACTTTTTACTGCCATGCACAGCAATTGGGGGGGTAGAGAGATTATGGGGAACTTTCCTTGTCATGCCAAGCAATGGTGGGGGTGGGAAATTAGACTTTCTCTGTCATGCCCGGCAATGAACAGAACAAAAATATCAGTGCCATTGCCAGCAATGTGGGGGGATATTATGGAGGGGGGTTAAAACTTGAAGTGCCATGCGTAGCAATGGGGGGGGGGGATTATGGGGAGTCAAACTGTCACTGGGGAGTGAGGTGGTTAAACTTTGACTGACAAGGCCAGCAATGTAGGGGGAGGTAATTTATTTATAAAAATGCTTATTGAGAGTGCAGTCATTACCCAAGGGCCTCGATGCGCTCATAGAACCAACATATCCATAGTAATGGGGGGTTAAACTTTCAGTGCCAAACCTAAGGAGAGGGGGGGTAAGGAGAAGGGATGTGGGGGGGGGAGTAAGGTGATAATTTCTCTGGTTAATGATAAGTAAAATTGGTATTTGCTTGCTATCATAGAGCGAATGTCTCCTCCTCTGAGCCCAGTTCCTCTTTATTGATGAAGTTGGTGAAGGAATTCCTTGTTCTCTCCTATGTACTATATGAAGATTCACAACTAATACTTACCTTCTCCGTCACTCCTCCTCCTCTTCCTCAGATGACTCTCACATTCTGTGTCCTGGGACCATCTCCTCTTCTCTCCTTTCCTCTCTGCACAGCTCTGGAGATCCTCACTGGCTGTGTAACATTTGCTTTGCTTCCTGGGAGTCTGGCCTGTCTGCTCAGTAGAGCTCCCTTCTTCCTCCTCTCTGCTCCTTTTCCTGGGAGTCTGGCCTGCCTTCTCAGTAGAGCTCCCTTCTTCCTCCTCTCTGCTCCTTTTCCTGGGAGTATGGCCTGCCTTCTCAGCAGAGCTCCCTTCTTCCTCCTCTCTGCTCCTTTTCCTGGGAGTCTGGCCTGCCTTCTCAGCAGAGCTCCCTTTTTTGTCCTCCATGCTCCTCTTCCTGGGAGTCTGGCCTGTCTGCTCAGTAGAGCTCCCTTCTTCCTCCTCTCTGCTCCTTTTCCTGGGAGTCTGGCCTGCCTTCTCAGCAGAGCTCCCTTTTTTGTCCTCCATGCTCCTCTTCCTGGGAGTCTGGCCTGTCTGCTCAGTAGAGCTCCCTTCTTCCTCCTCTCTGCTCCTTTTCCTGGGAGTCTGGCCTGCCTTCTCAGCAGAGCTCCCTTCTTTGTCCTCTCTGCTCCTCTTTCTGGGAGTCTGGCCTGTCTGCTCAGCGGAGCTCCCTTCTTCCTCCTCTCTGCTCCGCTTCCTAAGAACCTGGCCTGTCTGCTCAGCAGAGGCCCCTGCTTCCTCCTCTCTGCTCCTTTTCCTGGGAGTCTGGCCTGTCTGCTCAGCGGAGCTCCCTTCTTCCTCGTCTCTGCTCCTTTTCCTGGGAGTCTGGCCTGTCTGCTCAGCAGAGCTCCCTTCTTCCTCCGCTCTGCTCCTCTTCCTGGGAACCTGGTCTGCTAATATCTCTCGTTCCTCACTGGCGCTGTAATAGATTTCCTCACTGCTCCTCTTCCTGCTCCTCTGATTGGACATTGTGGATGTTCCAATGCAAAGTTCCTCTCTGTTGATCTCCTGTTCTCTCTGCATAGCAGCTTTTATAATTTAATTAGATATGAAATACTAAAGAAAAGTGATAATAGAAACTCCTCTTCCTGCGCTGTGTACAATATATACAATCTATATATGAAGGTTATATATGGAATATTCTCCTATAATAGAATGCTGATAGAGAGCTCAGAATTATGTGTCTGCACTCGTCTGTCTCCAGTACAAAAATGACTCTCCTCCTCTCCTCACTCTATTTATTGCCTGGGAGCCAGCCCTTTGTGATGTCACAGCCCCTTTGTCACATGACCAAATTCAAATTTCCAGCCACAGCCGGATCTTCCAACTGACACTTATGCCCATATATGGTAAACAGCCCAGAACAAGTAAACAAGCACTGATCATGTGATACAGATCTGACCTATACCAAAGTGTTGTACAATTTTACACATTATTCATATACATATATATGGTGCTGACATATTCTGTAGCGTTGTACAATTCAAAACTATTATTATTACTAATCTATATATAAATAGCTCTGATCTATTCTGTCACGTTGTACAATTCTATATTATTATTATTCAAATATCCAGCCACAGTCTGATCTTCTAACTGACACTAACTGACACTTCTGCCCATATAAGGTAAACAGCCCAGATCATGTAATATGGATCTGACATATACCGTAGTGTTGTACAATTTTACACATTATTCATATACATGTATATATAGTGCTGACATATTCTGTAGCGTTGTACAATTACATATTATTAATATTACAGATTTCTAAAGCACTGACAGCGTTGTACAATCACATATTTTATATAGCACTGACATATACCACGGCGTTGTACAATCACACATATTACTATATATGTTATATGGCACTAAGATATACTGTAGGGTTCTACAATCACTCATTAATTATTATAATTAAAAATGTCATATGGCGCTGACTTATACCATAGCATGGTACAATCCCTCATTATTACTATCTATTCATATAGCGCTGACATATACCGTAGCGTTGTACAATCCCTCATTATTACTATCTATTCATATAGCGCTGACATATACCGTAGTGTTGTACAATCCCTCATTATTACTATCTATTCATATAGCGCTGACATATACCATATTGTTGTACAATCCATCATTATTACTATATATTCATATAGCGCTGACATATACTGTAGCGTTGTACAATCCCTCATTATTACAATCTATTCATATAGCGCTGACATATACCGTAGCGTTGTACAATCCCTCATTATTATATATTTCTATTCATATAGCGCTGACATATACCGTAGTGTTGTACAATCACACATTGTTACTATATATTCATATAGCGCTGACATATACAGTAGTGTTGTACAATCACTCATTATTACTATCAATTCATATAGCGCTGACATATACTATAGTGTTGTACAATCCCTCATTTTTATTATTAGTATATATTTTTATTAATTTAGCGCTAAAATGTACCGTAGTGTTGTACAATCCCTCATTATTATTATTATTATTATATATTTATATTCATATAGCGCTGACATATACCGTAGCGTTGTACAATCCCTCATTATTACTATATCTTCATATAGCGCTGACATATACCGTAGTGTTGTACAATCCCTCATTATTACTATATCTTCATATAGCGCTGACATATACCGTAGTGTTGTACAATCCCTCATTATTACTATTTATTCATATAGCGCTGACATATACCGTAGCGTTGTACAATCACACATCGTTACTATATATTCATATAGCGCTGACATATACCGTAGTGTTGTACAATCACTCATTATTACTATATCTTCATATAGCGCTGACATATACCGTAGTGTGGTACAATCACACATTGTTACTATCTATTCATATAGTGCTGACATATACAGTAGTGTTGTACAATCCCTCATTATTACTATATATTTATATAGCGCTGACATATACCGTAGTGTTGTAAATCACACATTGTTACTATATATTTTATATAGCGCTGACATATACCGTAGCATTGTACAATCACACATTATTATACATTTTTATATAGCACTGATATATATTGTAGCATTGTACAATCACTTATTATTAATTATTATAATTTAAGGATAAAAAATATCACATCAGAGATCCCCCAACACTTTAGAGGACCCCCATCACATCAGAGGACCCCCATCACATTAGAGATCCCCATCACATCAGAGGACCCCCCCATCACAACAAAGATCCCCCATCTTATCAGAGATACCCCATCACATCAGAGATCCTCCATCACATCAGAGATCCCCCATCACATCATAGGACCCCCCCCATCACATCAGAGGTCCTCCATCACATCAAAGGCCCTCCCCATCACACCAAAGGTCCCCCATTACATCAGAGGACCCCTCATCACATCAAAGATCGGGTCCGCTGTTCCCCCAGGGGGGACGGTCACTGAGAAGAGGACCGGGTCGCGAGCGTGCCGTGTGACCCATGGCTGGGCTCTTAAAGGGGACGTACGTGTACGCCCTTGTGCCCAGCCGTGCCATTTTGTCAACGTATATCACCGTGCGGCAGTCCTCAAGAGGTTATAGAGGCCACCGAGTAATGAGGAGATTCTCCTGTACGTAATCTGTTGGCACTCCTCCAGCCCACCTCCCTGTCCTCTTCGAAGGCTGCAAATGGGCATGGATCAGGCTGCACTGATGGCAATTGTGAGGCTGCATTCATGGCACTTGTCAGGCTGCATTCATGGCAATGGTGGGCTGCATAAGGCCACTGATTAGGCTGCATTGATGGGCAATGGCCCTTATTTTGCTTCACAGTTCTTTATTTAAAAAATGTTTTTTTCCTGAAACTTCCCTCTTAAAATGAAGGTGCGTGTTATACGCCGATAAATACGGTATATTCAAATAACACACCCGAGGTTATCCTTGGTTCTGAGCGGCACTCTAGAATTTGTTGGGGGCCACAAAAGAGATATCTATCCAAATAACACGCCCAAGCTCATCCTTAGACTCTTCACCACACACAGCCACAAAGGCAAGAGAATTCTTGTTGGGCCGTGTATTAGTTCATTTGCATTTTATTTTAATGATTCAAAGATTGTCGGGCAAAATGGTCGGCCCTCAAGCATGTTCACTTCATCAAATCTGGCCTTCTTTGAAAAAAGTTTGGGCACCCCTGTCCAAGACCCATCCCACCTTCCCCCCAGTTTCCAGATAGCAGGGAGGAGTCACCAGAGAAGTTACTGCTGAGTCATCCAGCCCTACCTGAGTCACTCAACCCTGACCCAGAAAAACACACAGGCTTGGCTGCCACCCAAGCCTGGAAATGTACCTACATTAACACAAAAACCCTATCACTAAGCACTGGGGTAGGCAACCTCAGCCCTCCAGCTGTTTTGAAACTACAAGTCCCATGAGACATTGCAAGACCCTGACATTTTCAGGCATGACTCCTAGAGATAGAGGCATGATGGGATTTGTAGTTTCACCACAGCTGGAGTGCCAAGGTTGCCTACCCCCTGACTTAGCACTTGCTAGCAATGCTAGAGGGGTGCTACAGGTATGGTTCATGCACAAGATAAGGTCTCATCGACTGGCCACCTTCTGCCCTCTCTGATGGCCTAATTATAGTGTCACGGGCCTCATCAACTCTAGAGTGAAAAAAAAAATACTTGTATCATTATATGAATTGTAATTTCCGTGTCCTAAAAACAAGCCAGGGCATGGAGGTTGCTAACAGGCAGGCTTTTGTGGGACCCAAATGGTCTATAAATGGGACAATAAAATCAATGAACATTTTAATACCTACTGGGGGTCCATGATTGCATAGGCTTTTTTTTCTGGAAAAGGTAAACTTAGGGCCAGATTCACAGAGGAAATACGCCGGAGTATCTACTGATACTCCGGCGTATTTTCAAATTTGCCGCGTCGTATCTTTATTTGTAATTCACAAAAAAGATACGACGGCTTTTGGCTAAGATCCGACAGGCGTACGGCTTCGTACGCCTTCGGATCATAGGTGTAATTTTCCGGCGGCCGCTGGGTGGAGTTTGCGTCGTTTTCCAGCGTCAGGTATGAAAATTAGCTGATTACGGCGATCCACGAAGATACGCGCGTTCGTCGCAATCTCTTACGTCGTCGCTAGTCGGTTTTTCCCGTCGCAAACTTAGGCCTGCTTTTTCATGGCTTATCTTTAGAACAGCCATGTTAAAGTATGGCCGTCGTTCCCGCGTCGAATTTCAAATTTTTTTTTTGCGTAAGACGTCCGGGAATACGAAACAACGTAACGCACGTCGCCGTTCAAAATAAACGTTGGGGCGCCATCATTTCGCGCAAAGCACGTCGGAAAATTTTCACATGAAGCATGCGCAGAACGTTCGGCGCGGGAACGCGCCTAATTTAAATGGTGCCCGCCCCATTTGAATTAGGCGGGCTTGCGCCGAGCGGATTTACCTTACACCGCCGCAAATTTACAGGTAAGAGCTTTGTGAATCAGGCACTTACGCTGTAAACCTGCGGCGGTGTAACGTAAATCGGATACGTTATGCCGCCGCAGCGTAACGTATTTGTACCTGAATCTGGCCCTTAGTCTTTAATGAAGATCCACCATGTGTCAAGGAGCCAGACCACACCCCTGGGGGCTCTATTTATCTTCTTTTTATGAATGTCACCCACCTGTGTCCTAGAAACCAAGGATGTTAGGTGGCAGGGTCCACCTGCATGCTAGCAACCAATGATACTTTGAATGTCACCCACCTGTGTCCTAGAAACCAAGGATGTTAGGTGGCAGGGTCCACCTGCATGCTAGCAACCAATGATACCAGACCACAGGGGCTACTTGCATCCTAAGAGGGATCCCCTGCGACCTAGCAATCAAGGATATTAAGAAGCAGGGGTCACCTGTATCCTAGAAATCAGGGTCATTGTGGCAGCAAGGGCCAACTGTAATCTTAGCAACCAAGGACAGCTAGGCAGTAGGGAATGTCTGCATCCTAGCAACCATGAATGCTAGGGCAGCAAAAACTACCTATGTTCTAGCAACAAGGAGGGGCCACCTGCATGCTAGCAATCAAGGACATTAGAAGGCATGGGCCACCTGCATCCTAGCAACCAAGGTTGCTAGAGCAGCAGGTATCTCCTGCATCCTAGCAACCAATGATATTATGCAGCAAGGGTTAACTACATCCTAGCAACTAAGAGGGGCCACCTGTGACCTAGCAACCAAGGGCGTCTAACCATTAAGCCACAACCAAGGCCGCTAGCTGTCAGGGGCAGTCTGCATACTAGCAATCAAGGATGCTGGAGCAGCAAGGGCAGCCTGTGTCCTAACAACCAAGGATGCTAGGCAGTAAGCACTTCTTGCATCCTAGCCTCTAAGCCATTACCAAGGCTGCTAGGCATCAGTGGCTGGCTGTATACTAGTAATCAAAGATGCTGGGGCAGCAGGAACCACCTGCAAACCCGAGAAACCAAGGATGCTGGGGGGAGAAGGAACTGCCTGCCTCCTAGCAGCCAAGGATACTAGGCAGTAGGCACTGCCTGCATCCTAGCACCTAGAAGAGGGGCCACCTGTGACCTAGCAATCAAGGGTGCCTAGCCATTAAGCCACAACCAAGGCCTCTAGGTGTCAGGGGTTGTCTGCGTACTAGCAATCAAGGATGCTGGGGCAGCCTGTGTCCTAGCAACCAAGGATGCTAGGTAGTAGACACTTCTTGCATCCTAGCCTCTAAGCCATTACCAAGGCTGCTAGGCATTAGGGGCTGTTTTTATACTAGCAATCAAGGATGCTGGGGCAGCAGGAACCACCTGCATCTAAGAAACCAAGGATGCTGGGGGGAGATGGAACCGCCTGCCTTCTAGCAACCAAGGATACTAGGCAGTAGGCACTCCCTGCATCCTAGTCACTAAGACACAACCAAGGCTGCTAGACATCAGGGGCTGTCTGCCTCTTAGCAACCAAGGATGCTGGGGCAGCAGGAGCCACCTCCTATCCTATAAACTAGGGATGCTAAGTCAGCAGGGGCCACCTGCAATCCTAACAACCAAGGTGGTGGGGGCCATCGGTATCCTAACAACCAAGTACATTAAGCAGGAGGGGCTGCCTGTATCCTAGCCACTAAAAAGAAGCTGCCTGCATCTTAGTAACCAAAGACTCTAGGTGGCAAGGGCCACCTGCATCCTAGCAACCAAAGACTCTCTAGGCAGCATGGGCCACCTGTGAATTATCCAAGGACGCTAGGTAACAGTATACAGTTTTCTTATGCAAATAAATATTTTGTGAGTATGCTGTAAAGGTTTCTTACCTGCAGAATCCACCTGGAATAGCACTTCCTGTTTCAGGCTGACGACGCTAAGCCACTGTCTTGCATTTAGCAGCAGTGTTGTCAGGCTGCCAGCTGCTTTAGTTGGCCATTAAATTGCCTATCCGATAGACCTAATAGCGCAGCCCAATGGCCAACTGAAGGAGCACACATGGTAGGCTGACAACGCAGCTTAGCATCCTCAGTCTGAAACAAGAAACGCTATAACTGGCAAGATCTCAAGGTAAGAACCTTTTCAATAAAAAAAAAACACATACCAGTGAAGACGTCTCAAAACATTTAATAAAGTTTCACGGTTCCTGAAGGAGGAACAACACAAAAACAAGGGGGGGGGGGGTTGCATTTACTGACTCAGAGCTTCCTGGATCCTCTTTTGAAAACTTTTTGCAAACTCCAAGAATTTGTCTTTGACCTCGGCCCCATTTCTGTTGCTTTCTTCAGTCTTTGCACAGCCGCGTTGCCAGTGGTGAACCAATTCGGCTTTAATCTCAGGGTTCCTCCCAAGGTCATCAAATTTTTGATGGAGCTTCAAAGTAGGCTTCATCTTTGGCACTTTGGTGACAGTACGTGGCCTTGTAGATCTGGGCTCTTGCCATGCTAAATGTGGTTCCTGGGATTCAGTTTTGGTCACGGCATTCTGAGTCACCTTGATACCCTTCTGGACGCAATTCATATCTGTGACAATTAACTGGTCCATCGGAAGTGTTATCTGCTCAGGTGACATGTCGTTTTGCACCTGGAGGATCATTTCAACCACGACCAGTTTGCGTTTTTGCGATTTTAGGACACACACAGGAGGATCAAGGCTGATTATCTTGGTAATTCCAATGGCTGAGATGGAAGATATAGACAGGGGCTGCTCTTTGCTTGGGGGTCTAACGGATCGCTTGAACTTCACAGATCTAGGGCTAGTTTTGGAGTAAGATTTTGGTCTTAATGCTTCTTCTTTGCCTTAAATTACAATTGGCGGATTAGGGCTTGTGGCCTGTGAAAAATCTTTTCCCACACCAAGAGGTTCAACAAGATCCATAAGTGAGCTGGTGGAGAGCTAGGAAGAGCCTCTGAGATTCCAAGACATCTGTGACGGTATTGGTATGATATCCCCGTCAAAGATTCCCTTCTTCCATAAGAACATCACCCAATATTCCACGAGGAGGAATATTCCTGAGATCGCCCATTAAGCCACACATTAGTCCAGGCTTACTGCTAGAACAAGACAGACTTTAATGTTATATCACACAGCTTATATGTAATTTCCAAAACTGTTACAATGACAAATCTCCGCCCCCTCACACTGGGGCTTCCATACAGATGATTAGACAGACACGACGGAGCCGATGCTGAAAACACATTTTCTTTAGACAATGACATCAATGACGCTGATTACTAGTTGTACTGAATACATTAACTAGACCGCTCGACCCCGCATATAGAGAGATAATTACCACAATGGAGCAATCAGAATAATTAACACAAGCCACTTAAACACAGATCTCCTTCACACAACACAATAGATCAATTAACCTTTAGAAATAGTGAGGGGACATTAGCACGTCAATAACCTGTTAGCCGAGGACAGAATCACACAGGGCAAGCAGGGAGAATTACAATGAGACATATAGGCAAATGCATCACAATGGCCCCCCTTTTTCTCCCTGCTACGGCAAACCCGGTTGGACCTTCCCTGGTCCAGTAGGGTTGACGGGTTCAGAGCTTTTAGTCCGAGGTTAACTCCATTTGGCGTGACTGACCTCCCTTGGCAACTGCTTCAGACTCAGGTATGCCACCGGGTCGTCAGATCACACGCCGGTCAGTCCCCAAGTCTTTGTGCGATCTGCAGAGTCACCAGAAGTCAGTGTGAAGACGGCGAATGGGTCTGTGCGCCGCCATCTAGGTGTCCCGCTATGGGAGGGGCAGGTTATGGCTCTGAAGTGACAGTCACAGGAGATTCATAAAAAGAAAAAGTTATATTTGTTGAATTGCTGTAGCACCGGTGCTCAGAGTTCGGGGGGGGGGAATCAGGGCCCCATAGGGTCATCCACCCCCTGCTCCCTCCGCAGCCGCAAGTTCTCCTCTTTGAGCTTCTCCAGCTCCATCTCCAGTTCATGGAGCCTGGGGGGGTCAGCCTGCTGTGACCTCAGGTGGTTGTTCTCCTCCTCCATGCGGCTTATGCACTCCTCCAGCTCCATGTACTCACGGATCAGCTCCTGCTTGCTCATGTCCTGCAGGCTCTCCACGTGGTCCTTCATCATCAGGAACTGGGTGGTGGTGTAAGGGGCCACCGGTGGGCCCTTGGCGAACATCTCGGCCCGCATCTGGGACGCCCGCTGCGACTCCCTCTCCTCCAGTCGCTTCTTCTCCTCCCAGGTCAGCTTGTTATACGGCTTCCAGGACCTCTTCTTCTTGGGGGGTAGCCGGCGGTGCCTCTTTCTGCCCAGCTCCCTCCAGGGCCCCTCCGGCTCATGGCTGTCGCCCATGACCAGCTGACAATGGTGTTCCCTGTTGTCCGTAATACCAGATTGTACCGTGAGGACTTCGTAAATGGTGTCCAATGGTTCTTCCGGACCCAGCTCCTGGAGATCCCAAGCCGAGTCTACACAATGGGCTGCTGCTGGTGGGCGGTACCCAGGTTGAGACCAATTTGACCTGGTGTTGTCGTTCATGGGGCAATTCTGCTTGAAGTGACCCAGCTGTTTGCACCGGAAGCAGCGTTGTTCGTTGTCCTCCTGGCGTGGATAGCGAGGGCTAGATGTCATCGGTCTGTTAGGCGGTTGGTATCTAGCGGCTGGTGGGTGTGAGGGCACCGTTGGTTGTGGAGGTTGTACCCGTGGTGTGACCTGGTTTGTCTTGCGAGTATCCGCATATTCATCTGCCAACTTCGCGGCCTCTGGTAGAGTCATGGGCCTGCGATCTCTCACCCAATCTTTGACGTCCGTCTGGATGTGATTGTAAAATTGCTCCAGGAGCATTAGTTGCAAAATGTCCTCTGCGGTGGTGGCCTGGCTGCTGTTAACCCAGTTAGAGGCCGACAGGGACAACTGGCATGCCCATTCCGCGTAAGAGTCTTCCATGGTTTTGCGTGAGTCCCTGAACTTCTGTCGGTGGGACTCTGGGGTTACTGCATAACGAGCCAGGAGCGCTTCTTTAACCCTGGCGTAGCTATGGATATCCTGATCTGGCACGGTCCGGAAAGCATCAGAAGCTTTGCCTGACAGTTTGCCTGACAATATTGCAACCCACTCTCCTCTAGCTATTCGGTGCAGGTTACATTGTCGCTCAAAATCTGCCAGGTAGTTATCAATCTCACAGTCCTTTTCATCAAAAGCTTTAAAAGCGATAAACGGGATCTTCCTTGTGTCTGCTGTGCTGTACTCACTGTTTGGA
Organism: Rana temporaria; assembly: GCF_905171775.1. Taxonomy (NCBI): domain Eukaryota; kingdom Metazoa; phylum Chordata; class Amphibia; order Anura; family Ranidae; genus Rana; species Rana temporaria. The sequence continues at coordinate 447,718,480 of NC_053491.1, forward strand.
GAATGTGCGGCTGCTTGTTGGACTGCTGCCAGTTTTAACTGTAGTTCTGCGTCTCTTATTTGTTTAGCCTCCTTTGCTAACAGGTCCATCACTTTCAGCACCACATCCGTCGTTGGGTTCGGGCCGAACCATGCTAGCTTCTCTCTCATTAGCTTGTTGGCTGGCGATTCCTCCTCCTGAATCACTGGTGCCTCCATCTCTTGTACTGCTGGCGTTGCTGCAATCCCGTCCTCCTGGTCTATCTCCATTGATTCTGCTATGATGACCCGCTTGGTTTTGTTGCTAGCAATCCTTCCACGAACTTCCAGTAGTTCTTCCAGTGTCTGCTTGGAATCCGGGTGTAAAGGAGAGTAGAAGGGAAGATCCCACTGCTGCCAACCAATTGTGACGGTATTGGTATGATATCCCCGTCAAAGATTCCCTTCTTCCATAAGAACATCACCCAATATTCCACGAGGAGGAATATTCCTGAGATCGCCCATTAAGCCACACATTAGTCCAGGCTTACTGCTAGAACAAGACAGACTTTAATGTTATATCACACAGCTTATATGTAATTTCCAAAACTGTTACAATGACAAATCTCCGCCCCCTCACACTGGGGCTTCCATACAGATGATTAGACAGACACGACGGAGCCGATGCTGAAAACACATTTTCTTTAGACAATGACATCAATGACGCTGATTACTAGTTGTACTGAATACATTAACTAGACCGCTCGACCCCGCATATAGAGAGATAATTACCACAATGGAGCAATCAGAATAATTAACACAAGCCACTTAAACACAGATCTCCTTCACACAACACAATAGATCAATTAACCTTTAGAAATAGTGAGGGGACATTAGCATGTCAATAACCTGTTAGCCGAGGACAGAATCACACAGGGCAAGCAGGGAGAATTACAATGAGACATATAGGCAAATGCATCACAACATCCCTGAGAGAAATGTAGACTAGGCAGCACCACCTCCTTTTCTGTAGACTAAAGTGTCCTTTCCGTTCTGAATTTCCAAGCTCTTACGTCCTTCATATTCTTTGTTGTCCAGGGATTCTGTCTTTAATGCTCCCACTTGGTCCTCAGTAACAACTGGCAGATCGGGCGTTTCCCATGTGCTAGTATCCTCCTCCATTTCATGGTGACCAAGAGATTCAGCAAAATACATAGGTGGAAGTATTGATTTAGACAAAATCTGAACCAGTGGAAGGCCATTAAGAGACTCTGAGCTTCCAAAAAGTCCCTGAGAGAAATGTAGACTAGGCAGCACCACCACCTTTTCTGTAGAAGTCAAGACTAAAGTGTCCTTTCCATTCTGAATTTCCAAGCACCTAAGTCCTTCTTGTTCTTTGTTGTCCAGGAATTCTAGCTGTAATGCTCCTACTTGGTCCTCAGTTACAACTGGAGGGTTAGGCTTGTGCCTTGTGTGAGTATCCTCCTCCATTTCATGGTCATCAAGAGGTTCAACAGAATCCATTGGTGGAAGTATTGATCCACAATAAATCTGAATTGGTTTCCGGAAATAAAGAGACTCTGAGCTTCCAAGATGTCCCTGAGAAAAAGGTGGACTAGGCTGCACATCCGCCATCTTTACAGGAGTCAAGATTAAAGTGTCCTTTCCGTTCTGAAAGTCCTTATGTCCTTTGTGTTCGAAACTGTTTCAATCAACTGTTGTGCTGGCCACCTCTCTAACTAAACCTTTGTCTTTTCTCTTGCATTGGAGAATTTTCAAGAGTGCCAGAACCATCAAGACAGTGGTCAGGATAAGGAGGAGCTGGTTCTCCTTAATGTAGTCCATCAAGCAATATACTAAGCTGCTCTCCATTCTCAGCAGGCTGTAAAGTAAAAACAAACATTTAAGAAAACTGTATTATTCTAGTATCGGGATCTATTGTGGGTATGGAGGCCAGTGCCTCTATACAAGGGGGTGACCTTCAAGGAAGCTAAGGAAGATATGGAAGCCATCACTGTTGATCTCCCCTGAGAATGCTACTTGCCTATCTGTCATCCCGATCCTCTGCCTTCAACACTTTCTAATCTACTGAATCTGAATGTGGAATATTCACAGAGTCGGTGTCAGAAAAGGGTTCATCCGTTGGTGGCGCTGTCGGTCTCTTGGATCGCAGTACCAGTGTCCACCAGCTGGTGTCTTCCAACTTTTAGGATCTGTAGTGAGAGGACTCACCTGCTGGTGGCACTGTTGGATCCTTGGGCCGTAGTACCGGTGTCCACCAGCGGGTGTATCCCGGCAGTGTGGAACAGACAGCACCTCCTGCTGTCAGGTGTTACTTGAGGCCAATTGCATGCATTCATATAATTACACGGCTGATGATTGCTCTCATCGCATTGGTATCATCCTTGTGCCCTGCTAACCTGTTATCTGTTCCTGTTCCTGTTCCCTGAACCCTGTTACCTGTGTACCTGATCATGTCTCCCTGTCCTGATCCCCATCTGGTCCCACCTGTTATCTTGTATCCCTGCCCTGCAGTCTGATCCATCCATCCTCTCCCTGGGGTAGATTCAGGTAGGACTTGCGCCGACGTATCTCGATATGCGCCGCGTAAGTAAGAATTTGCGCCGCCGCAACTATGCGGATGACCCAGAAAAAGAGATACGCCTGAAATTAGGCATCTTCCTACGGACGTAACTTTTCTCCGCCGGCGTATTTAATGGGCATTTTTACGCTGTGCACATCTTGCGCTCCCATTGTTTTCCTCTGCAAATATGCAAATGAGGAAGATACGCTGATTCTCAAACATGCGCGTGTCAGCCGCAGTCTGCGCGCAAAGCGCGCAAGTTGTACGGCCAGCGCAAACTTGCTCCTCATAAAAGCAGGGGCAACTTAGCAACAGGCGTCCACAGGTCAGCTGGAGAGCAGCTACAGCAGCACCAATACGGACGAGCTGAGCAAGCAGAGCACCCACACTTGCAGGACAACACATCTGTGTGCCAACATGCCAGGGGCAGCCATGGCTCTAGCAATACTACTGAGTGAACCGACTCGTAGGAGGGCACGGGAGAGGATATACCGAGCGCGTATGAACGTCTTTGCCATGGGGGATTCGGAGGTGCATCTTCAGATTCAGCCTTGAAGTCATCCAGGAAATAGCCACAATCCTGTATGATGACATCACCACCAAGACACATCGTGCACATGCAGTGGAGCCACTGGTCAAGGTACTGGCAACACTGCATTTCCTTGCCAGTGGATTATTTCAAAGAACAAGTGGAGCTGTGGCTGGTATGTCACAATCCTCCATGAGCAGATGTGTGCACCAGGTTGTCCCCGCAATCCTCAGACGCATGTCCCACCACTTCATCAAACCCACCCAGGAGCATCTGCGGCAGAAGGCAATGACAGATTTTTATCAAATTGCCAGATTCCCACGCACCGTGGGGGCCATTGATTGCACACATGTGGCACTACGCCCCCCCCCCCCATGACATGGAGCACATATACTGCAATCGGAAGCACTGGCATTCCATCAATGTACAGGTGATAGTCGATGCCCAAGGCCTCATATGACACGTCCGTGCCAAACACCCAGGGTCCAGCCACGACAGCTTCATATACCGTCAAAGCCCCATCTCCATAGAATTTGAACAGAACGTGTATGGGGACAGCTGGCTGGTTGGTGAGTGACATGGGTGTCAGGCATGACTGTCCCCCCCCATGATGCAGACATCACGAGGGGCACATGCATGACTAACATCCTCCTGTCTTTTCCCTTCCAGGTGACGCGGCATATGCACTTGGACCCCATCTCATGACTCCGTTCCGGAACCCCCAAACCCCAGGAGAGGAAATATACAATGAAGCACACGCACGTACCCGTGCAGTGGTGGAACGCACATTTGGCCTCCTGAAGTCCCGTTTCCGATGCCTGGATAAGTCCGGGGGGACCCTGTTGTATTCCCCAAACTTTGTGTGCCAGATCATCGGGCATGTTGCATTCTGCACAACTTCGCCGTGAGAAGGGGCCTGGAGATTGACATACGTGATGACCTGACCCCCGAACCACGCAATCCCCCCCATACCAACTCTACCCGGTCTACTGAGGGAAGAGCAGTCAGAAGTTGTCTCGTGGAACGCCTCTTTGAACATTAAACACACACATTCATCATGGCACAAGGAGAATGCACACATGCACACCACTGTGGTCCCTAGCACACACACCCCACATCCTCATCAAATTGCATTAGACCTAAGTACACCACACGGTACTTGGGAGCAGCAACGCCACGCCAAGGCTCCAATTATGTCGCTGTACATTCATACACCTTTCACACGGCAGAGGGTGACACCCCTTTGCCAGCAGGAGTGACACCAACCCCCCCATTCACACACCAGTGTATTTATGCTCATATTCAGAACATAAATATAAAAAAAACAAGCTCATATTCAGAGGGACTGTCACCGGAAACCGGGGATGTCTGGTCACCCTAATGTAGCCATTATTTCGTAATAGCTTGGTACAGTAACTGGTTCAGTCAGTGGTTAGCCCAGTAAGGCGGTTGGTTGGTGGTTGCTCCTACAGGCCGCCTCAGTTATTAGTTCCCCATGCACATTATAGGGCACATCTGACAATGAAAGCTTTTTCCATATGCGGTAATAAAGATCACTGTCTGGTTCTGATACAATGTAAGGCAGTTGTTTGTTTTGCATATGACTAATTTTATCTTATCTTCTGTGCCAGGTCAACCCTCTCTCCACCCTTGTGCATTGTGCAGTGTCAGTCGCACACTTTTTGCCCCTCGCTTTTGTTTTGCTGCTTATTGTCGGTGCATATTTTAGTCTTTTGTCTCCCGGGGTGAGTCACAGACAACACAAACCTTCCTCTGAACTGACATTTTACACGCACACCTGGAAACACATTCCCTCACTCCCTTATTCCTGTGTACTGAGACATGATGACATGGATCAAGTCACCACACAGAGAGGATGACTCCTGGCTCTCAACAGGGACTACCAAACAAAGCTCTCAATCTGAGCCGAAACCAACGTTTCTGGTCTTTTTGGTGTTCCACCCGCAATTTTTTCTTAATTTTTTCTTAAAAGTCAGCAGCTACAAACACGGTAGCTTCTGACTTTTAATAAAGACACTTACCTGTACAGGAAGCTTGCGATGTCGGCCCTCCCAGAGGCCGATCCGTCCTTCAGATCGGATGCAGGCGCCGCCATTCCAACTCAGGGAAACCGGCAGTGGAGCCTTGCGGCCTCAGTGCCAGTTTCGCGAGTCCCGCGATGCTCTGTGAATGGCCAGCTTGACTTCTGGGACACACACAGGCCCCAGAAGACAATGGGGGAGCTCGCCGGAGAGGAGGGTGTGACGTCCTGGGCCGCAGCCCGGCTGAATCGGAAGTACACTTGTATTTAGAAAAAAAGGTACTACAGTGGAACCTTGGATTGCGAGTAACACGGTTAATGAGCGTTTCCCAACGCGAGCACTGTATTTTGAAAAATCCTAACTCGGTTTGCGAGTGTTGTCTCACAAAACGAGCAGGATTCAGGCCAAATCAGTGTGCAGTAACGCGATTGGTCTGAGGTGGGGGGGGCGCCGGAACCGAACGGCACCGATCGGAGCCGTTCGGAAATGCTTGGAAAGATTCGGAAATACTATGGGGTAGATTCACGTAGAATGGTGTTTCTTTGTGCGGGCGTAACGTATCCGATTTACGTTACACCTCCGCAACTTTTACAGGCAAGTGCCGTATTCTTAAAAGAAAGTTGCGGCGGCATAGCGTAAATAGGCCAGCTTAAGCCCGCCTAATTCAAATTGTGAAGAGGTGGGCGTGTGTTATGTAAATCAACCCTGACCCGACATGATTGATGTTTTTCACGAGCGGCGCATGCGCCGTCCGTGGAATTTCCCAGTGTGCATTGCTCCAAAGTACGCCGCAAGGACGTCATTGGTTTCGACATGAACGTAAATGACGTCCAGCCCCATTCACGGACGACTTACGCAAACAACGTAAATTTTTCAATTTTCGTCGCGGGAACGATGGCCATACTTAACATTGGTACGCCGCATATACGCCTCATATAGCAGGGGTAACTTTACGCCGGGAAAAGCCTAGCGTAAACGGCGTAAATGTACTGCGTCGGCCGGGCGTACGTTCGTGAATTCGCGTATCTAGCTGATTTACATATTCTAGGCGTAAATCAGCGTACACGCCCCTAGCGGCCAGCGTAAATATGCAGTTAAGATCCGACGGCGTAAGAGACTAATAGAAATCTATGCGTAACTGATTCTATGAATCAGGCGCATAGATACGACCGGCCAGACTCAGAGATACGACGGCGTATCTGGAGATACGCCGTCGTATCTCCTCTGAGAATCTGGCCCTATGTTCCCGAGCCTTTCTGAGGTTTGCCAAGGTCAGCCGAGCTGTTCTCGGGCCTTTCCGGCTGTTTACGAGGTTCTTCGGCGACCCCCCCATGCGGTATTGCATGCCATTGAAGTCAATGTGGAACAAATAATTTTTGTTTCCATTGACTTCAATGGGGAAACTCGTTTTGATATGAGAGTACTTTGGATTACGAGCATTCTCCTGGAATGGATTATGCTCGTAATTCGAGGTTCCACTGTATTGAAAAAAATAAATAAAAATTTCAGTATCCAAAAACGAGGGGTGGAGAGGTGTTCTTTCGTTTAACCACTTAAGGACCAGCCCATGTACATATACGTCCACAATATGGCACGTACAGGCACATGGGCGTATAGGTACGTCCTCGCCTATTAGCGGGTGGGGGGTCCGATCGGGACCCCCCCCGCTACATGCGGAGGTCGGGTCCGCTCGGGGAGCGATCCGGGACCACGGCGCGGCTATTTGTTTATAGCCGCTCCGTCGCGATCGCTCCCCGGAGCTGAAGAACGAGGAGAGCCGTGTGTAAACACGGCTTCCCCGTCCTTCACTATGGCGGCGCATCGATCGCGTCATTCCCTTTATAGGGAAGACACGATCGATGACGTCATTCCTACAGCCACACCCCCAAACAGTTGTAAACACATACTAGGTGCACCCTAACTCCTACAGCGCCACCTGTGGTTAACTCCCAAACTGCAACTGTCATTTTCACAATAAAGAATGCAATTTAAATGCATTTTTTGCTGTGAAAATGACAATGGTCCCAAAAATGTGTCAAAATTGTCCGAAGTGTCCGCCATAATGTCGCAGTCACGAAAAAAATTGCTGATCGCCGCCATTAGTAGTAAAAAAAAAATAAAAAATAAAAATGCAATAAAACTATCCCCTATTTTGTAAACACTATAAATTTTGCGCAAACCAATCGATAAACGCTTATTGCGATTTTTTTTACTAAAAATAGGTAGAAGAATACGTATCGGCCTAAACTGAGGAAAAAAAATGTTTTTATATATGTTTTTGGGGGATATTTATTACAGCAAAAAGTAAAAAATATTGCTTTTTTTTCAAAATTGTCGCTCTATTTTTGTTTATAGCGCAAAAACTAAAAACCGCAGATGTGATCAAATACCACCAAAAGAAAGCTCTATTTGTGGGGAAAAAAGGACGCCAATTTTGTTTGGGAGCCACGTCGCACGACCGTGCAATTGTCTGTTAAAGCGACGCAGTCCCGAACTGTAAAAACACCTTGGGTCTTTAGGCTGCATATTGGTCCGGGGCTTAAGTGGTTAAGATCACCTTTCAAAGTGGGTGGAACTCCGCTTTAAAGTATAACTAAAGGCAAATGTATTATATTTTTGGATAGAGTGGAGAGGGATTAGAACCCCTGTCAGTTTTTATTGCTGTCTGTGCCCCCGTTAAGGAGATTCACCCTCTCTATTTGTCCTGCTTACCATTACCATTATAAATGAAATTGGATGTAACACCCTGGGGTTTAGTCAGGGAGCTCCGCAACAAATTCCTTGTCAGGAGTGGCTACTGTAGATAGTGGTTAGAGATCCATTTGTTTTCTCCCTAAGTTTGGTCTTGTTGCACTTTTTCTCTTCTACCACTAGGTGGCCGGGAACTTGGTGGTACTAGATATGAGAATGGCAGCCCAAGGTCAGGTTAAGGGTATATGGGGTATCTTAGCCAATGGGCAGGGGTTTTCTTGAATCCCTTGGCCTACTGGGAGAACCTATATATTTGGGTGAGGTCAGGTGATCGCTGCTCTGTGCAACCCGGACCGCTCTCTGGGTGGACGTGTGTCATACGCTGCTAGAGCGGAGATTGGGCCTATACCGGGGGCATCTGGCTGCCAGGCTGTGTGAGGGCCTATCCAGAAGTAAGAGGGCAGCGCAGGGTTGGGGCTGCAGCTTGCAGTCCAACCAAAAGTGACGGTTCCGCTGGCCGGAGAACCTGTCATGGTCGGAGGTAGAGGGGAAGCTGTCGCCACTAAGGGACCAATCGCCTTTGCCAGGGACCATGGTGAGTAACTGAAGCAAGTACCGAAGCAACATTCTCACCGAATGGGCACGGTGGAGAATCGGGAAATCGGGAAACAGGCAGTGATCAAGTCAACCTTCTTTCTATCCTATTTCTGTAGTGTCCAGCTTTCACACCCATAACTGACAACTGAAAAAAATTTATGAATGGACAGGTATGAACTTTGTTTTAAAGCGGGGTTCCGGGCATAATTATTTTTTTTGCAAGCTAAAATTAATCACATTAACTAGTCCCTAAAACATATTAATAGCTCCCCAATCATTCCAGAAATCATTGCAAACACTTGCCTTATATCCTCCAGCTCATGTTGTGGCCGTATCCATAATATGTGTGGGCATGTAAAGCCCAGTTCCTTTTTCTTCCTGGTTTTCAGGGAGAGGTGCCTGCTGGGAGATTTTTAGGCACAGTAATGCCCAGAGACTCCTGGGAAATGAGTGTCATCGTTTCCCAGGAGGCAATGGGATCTTAAGACAGGAAGTTGAACCACCTAGGACCAGGAACTAGGCAGATTACGGAATAAGTAAAAAAATTGGGCCAGATCCACGTAGCTCGGCGTAATTTTAAGCAGGCGTAGCGTATCGTAGTTACGCTACGCCGCCGCTACTTTGAGAGGCAAGTGCTGTATTCACAAAGCACTTGCGTCTAAAGTTACGGCGGCGTAGCGTAAATGTGTCGGTGTAAGGGCGCGGAATTCAAATGACAAAGGTGTGGGCGTGTTTTATGTTAATTCAACTTGACCCCATGTAAATGAAGTTTTTTTTAACGGCGCATGCGCCGTCCGTGGGAGTATCCCAGTGCGCATGCTCGAAATCACGTCGCAAATAGTCAATGCTTTTGACGTGAACGTAATTTACGCAAAGCCCTATTCGTTTTATGCAAACGACGTACACGACGGAAAATTCAACGCTGGCCCGACGTCCATACTTAACATTGCGTACGCCTCATAGAGCAGGGGTAACGTTACGCCGAGAAAAGCCTTACGTAAACGACGTAAAAAAATTCTCCGGCCGGACGTACGTTCTGGGAATCGTCGTATCTAGCTAATTTGCATACTCTACACGGAAATCAACGGAAGCGCCACCTAGCGGCCAGCGTAAATATGCACCTAAGATCCGACGGCGTACTAAGACGTACATCAGTCGGATCTAGCCCCCATTCAGGCGTATCTTGTTTTGTGGATACAAAACAAAGATACGCCGGAGCAGCCTAGAAGTTACGCAGCGTATCAATAGATACGCCGACGTAACTTCTTTGTGGATCTGGCCCATTGTATTTATTTTTTTATTTATTTTTTCACATTAAAGGCAAGCTGTTAATAGAAAGTTCATTTTTAGGGTGGAACTCCGCTTTAAGTGTCATTTCTTTGAACACTTGTTGAGGATATTTATTGTGTAGCTACAGTTTTGTATAGTTTTGTAGAATATTTTGTCAATGCTAGTTGCTTCCTTGTTTATGTTAAATTACTAGTTACTTACTTATCGGTAATTAAGTATGCAGGCTGCTGGATTCTGTAGAAATCTTCCTCTCCCATGCTTAATGAATCACCATGGCCACCAGCACTGGGAGAAAAGGGGATGTTTGTACTTACCAGTAGTTTAATGGGGGACACATCTTTCCCCTTGTGTTGGTTAATTTCCCGTTGTTGACCTGCAAGATTTTTATTGTCATTACTATTATACTAAACACTTGCTACTCCTAAGCTTGTTCACCAATCACCACATGCAATGGTATAGCCACTAGGTGGGGCTTTTGCCTTCTGCCTTGCCTAGTGTCCAGCCTCCGATAGGTGACAGCTCTAATCATACCTAGAAGATTAGAGTCCTAGGAACTACACTGTGTACTAAAGAAAAGGATTTTATGGAGAGGACTGGGGATGAGCTTTTGATTGTGTTCAGACTGAACTTCCGCCAACAAAATGTAGCGCCTGTGTACTTTATGGTACTGGTGCTGGTTAAATTTAAGGGTAGATCAGAGTGTAGTTAAACTCTGATCCAGATTGTTAAATGAAAAATATTGTCTCTGTCTCAGCTTGGCTGTGCTGCAGGCTCATTCTGTTCTACTGGGGTGTTCTGCAGGTGGCAGCAGTGGAGTCAAGGGCCCGGATTCAAAGAGAATTGCGCTTTTTTTGCGGAAGCGCAGGGCAACGATTTTGCCCTGCGCCCCCGCAAATTTGCTCCGCTGCCCTCGATTCACGGAGCAGTAGCTCCGTAAATTGCGAGGGCGCGCCGGCAAAATTGCCCGGCGCTAGAGCACGCAATTTAAATGATCCCGTAGGGGGCGGGAATCATTTAAATTAGGCGCGCTCCCGCGCCGAGGGTAGAGCGCATACTCCGTCGGGAAACTTTCCCGACGTGCATTGCGGCAAATGACGTCGCAAGGACGTCATTTGCTTCAGAGTGAACGTGAACGGCGTCCAGCGCCATTCACGAATCACTTACGCAAACGACGTAACATTCAAATATCACGACGCAGGAACGACGGGTATCCTTTAGCATTGGCTGTCCCTACTATAAGAAGGGGCGGCCTTACGCTAAACACGCCGTACGGAAACGACGTAACTTGCGTACGCAGGGCTCGCGCAACATTGTGAATCGGTGTTAGTATGCAATTTGCATACTATACACTGAGCACAACGGGAGCGCCCCCTAGCGGGCATCACAAGAATGCAGCCTAAAATATGCGTGGCATAAGAGCCTTATGCCACGCAGATTTTAGGCTGCAGTCGGCGTTACGATGTTCCTGAATCAGGAGCATTCGTAACGCCGGAGCAAGTAAGCAATTGCGCTGTGTAACCTATGGTTACACAGGCGCAATTGCTACTTGAATCTGGGCCAAGGTTTTGGTGCTCTTTCCCAGCAGCCAATCAGGAGGGTTTGTCCGCGCTGTGAGAAAAGCAGAGAAAATTAAGTTCAATGCTTCAGAGCATGCGTCAAATTGTTTCCGAGCATGCGTTAAAATTGTGCGTGTCGGAATTGCTACAGACAATCTGATTATCCAATAGGATTTTTTTTCGTTGGAAAATTTGAGAACCAGCTCTCAATCTTTTTGTAGCACTACCCCCGGAGGAGCTGCTGGATTTTTGGGTGGAACATTACCTCATGGCTCCTTCGAAATCCCTAGGGGTGAGTGATGCGTATTGCATATAGTAGAAGTAAAGGAATGTCCACGACAGGTGCTCTTTGCTGTGCTCTTTATTACCGAGCCGGGTAAAAACAGTAAACTTATAATGAGGAAAGTAAAGTTGAAGAAGAATGGAGAATAGCAGATTCAGGCGTGATAATAGGAAACAGTCCTGCTCCCAAGCGTAACACTTCTATGCGCCACTCCTGCTGGAGTGGGTTTAGCGTACCCGGACAGGTCTCTCTCGCTGACCTGGCAGCCGGAGTATCACTCAATGGAAGGATAAAGTCTCTATAGTGTTGTACGTCACCGCGTTCTTGACGGTCGAAAGTTCAGAGAACTTTTGTGTGACTGTGTGTATGCAAGTCAAACTTGAGCGGAATTCTGTCAGAAAAAACATCCAAGGTTTTTCCAACGGAAAATCCGATCGTGTGCACGCGGCATTACACAATCCACCTGTGTGCATATCACGATGGTGGTTTCTTTCATAGAATAGACTCCCAATTTAGGGAATTGATATGGAAAAGTCGTAATGCTAGAATCAGGCTGAACATATTACAGTAAAGATGAGGATGGGCTGGTGGTTCCGAGCATTAGACTTTATTTCTACGCAGCCCAAAAGCTGCATCTTACAGGTTGGGATCTGGTGGATATGACGGACCCAGTTCACAGCTTAAATTCACGTAAGGACCCTGATCTTACAGCCCTATCCCAGTTGGAAATTAACTTCCCCTGGTCCCTATTACCGTATTTATCGGCGTATACCGCGCACTTTTTTGCCCTAAAGGGCAAAATCGTGGGTGCGCGATATACGCCGATACCCGCTTTCCCGCGCCGAGTTTGAATACTGCGCCGGCATATACCGAGTGCAGTACACTCGTGTATAGTCGGGCAGTCTCGGCTCCTCTCACGCTGACGTCCTGGACGAGTGTACTGCGCTCGGTATATGCCGGCGCAGTATTCAAACTCGGCGCGGGAAAGCGGGAAACGAGCGGGGAGGACGCCGCAGACGGACGCCGGACCCTAAGAGGCCGCCGATGGACGCCGCGCAAGACACCAAAACTGTAAGTACAAAAATCTTTTTCCACAGGAATTTCGGGGCAACTTTAGGGGTGCGCGCTATACGCGGGAGCGCGCTATACCCCAATAAATACGGTAAATGTCCTATGACAGCATTAAAGGGGTTGTATGGGTTCAGTTTTTTTTTTTTTTTTTTTTAAACAAACATGTTATACTTACCTTCACTGTGCAGTTAGTTTTTCACAGAGTGGCCATGATATACTTACCTCCACTGTGCAGTTAGTTTTGCACAGAGTCGTCCCTTTCTGGGGTCCCATGGCATCTCTCGCGGCTCCTCCCCACAAGAGCTAACCTCCTCTGGATAGCGCTTTCCCGAGGGGGTTACCTTGCGGGCGCGCTCCCGTGTGATAAACTTGACGGTCATAGCCGTCAAGTGTATGACTCAGCCCCGCCCCCGGCGCGCCACGTCATTGATTGGATTGACAGCAGCGGGAGCCAGTTGCTGCACTGCTATCAATCTAACCAATCAACAGCCGTTTGGAAAAAGACGTGGGAACGAGCCCACGGAAGTTCGGGGCTCAGGTAAGAAAAACGGGGGCACGGGGGGGCGGAGAGTACAAGGTGTTTTTTCACCTTAATGCATAAGATGCATTAAGGTAAAAAAACACGAAGGTTAATGTTGACCTCCTGGAAACATGTGAAAACCACCATGCAGATTAAGGGTTTCCTCTGCTGCACTCCTCTGTGGAATTATGTGGAACTAGCTAAATTGGAAGGCTTCTTATTATGGCAAAAAAAAAGGTATTTGTAACGGAATGACCCGGGACAAACAGAGACTTCGGAAGGATGAGGGGTACTCCTGTGCCAGCGTCATTAATAACTCTTATGTCTAGGGTCACCTTATGTCTGATAGGGCCATAGGGTGACTGAGAAATTATATCCTAAAATTACAGGACAGGGGACATTACGGATAGCTCATATTGCAGGAGATATTGCAAAGTGTTGGTTTATTCTATGACTCATCTCTCTGTGTAGACTGTTAATTAAGTCTGGTCCAGGATCTCTCATTATGTATGCTAAATACTGTTGTGTGTGTGTAATGGAACTTGTCAAACTGTATGCGGAGACAGAACGTCTGTCTAAAGATGTGGATTGAGGGGGATTTATTGTGTGATGGTGTTTTGTTTGAATTCTGTTAATGAATGAATGTGACTTCTCAGGTGGAGTCATTAGATCATGAAAATTATAGGCCAGCGCCGACATGTCTGGAATGTTTAGCAATTAGCCATCAGAAGGTGTATTGAAGCCCCCCCAGTGTGTGGGTGGAGAGTTTGATTGTTCCTGTGATCACTGAAGCATGCCTTGAAAACTGTATATAAACTTGAGAGCTAGCCATTAAAGTTGTCTTGCATTTGAAACCAGAACACAGAGCTGTGTGTCTCGTGTCTGGGGGGAATTCTTATGAGTCGTGTTCGTTTGCCTGATTGTGGAGTGTCGATAAGCTGTCGTGGGTTGATGGAAGTTCGTAAACAGTGGTGACCGTTACAGTATTTGATTGAGGCCTCGTACACACGATAGGTTAACCAGAGGACAACGGTCTGATGGACCGTTTTCATCGGTGAAAACCAATCTTGTGTGGGCCCCATAGGTTATTTAACCATCGGTTAAAAAAAAGCCAACTTGCTTTAAATTTAACCGATGGATTCCTAACCGATAGGTCAAAACCGATCATTAGTAGGCACGACCATCGGTTATGATGGTTATGAACCATGCTCAGAATCAAGTCGACGCATGCTTGGAAGCACTGAACTTCGTTTTTTTCAGCACGTCGTTGTGTTTTACGTCACCGCGTTCTGACACAAACGTTTTTTTAACCGATGGTGTGTAGGCGCGGCGGACCATCAGCCAGCTTTATCGTTTAACCGATGACAATGGTCCTTCAGACCGTTCTCATCGGATGGACTGATCGTGTGTACGAGGCTTGATAGCCCAGGTATACTCAGGTGATAGCCTTCAATCTTTTTTCCACTCTACAAGGATAAGGGTTTAGCATGGATGAAGAGAACCGACAGAGAGAAGCAGCTGGGAGCTGTCATTTTACCTAAGTTCAGTTTTGCTGTAGTTGTATACATTGTACATTGCCACTTCACATTCACAGACAGGGTAAGGGCATCTCTCAGTATCGTTATTGTGTAATTTAAATAATTTAGCGTAATTTAAATAAATGTAGCTTTTTTTAATATTGCTCTTTAGGCATTATTAAAATTGGCAAAACAGATTTTGCTGAAAACTTTTTTTTGCTTTGCTTCATGTTCTCCAGGGAAGCACCTAGCCCCCCATGCCATTTGTTTGACAATTTTATTAGCCTAAAATATGTGAAATACTGTTACATTGACTTCAGTGGGGTTCAGATTTGGCACCCAAACTTTAGCGATGTTCTCTAAACCCGCCTCGAACTGAACCCAGGCTCATTTTGGCTCCTACCTAGTGAGGACCCACAATGCCTTCTTAGCCAACAGCAGCTGAGTAGCAGAGAGCAGACCTCATCACATGCTGGCTGCAAGTGGTAAATCTGAGAAATAAAACATTTAAAAAGCGATATATCCCATTTAATAACAGCATGACCAATAGTTTTCCCAGGGGAAAAAAAAAAACAATGAAGTTAATGATCATGTTCACAGTGTACTATTATTATTCTGATGATAATTGTTGTTGTACATACAATATAATGAGAGGGTGTAACTCGCCAGGCTTTGTCCTGAGGCAGCAGCTGAAATAATGTGCTAACCATTTACATTGAAAATCTAAATATTGGAATTAATGGAAAGCACTAAAATACACAATGATTAGCACATTTTTTAAGTGGACCTGTCACAGTAGTGAAGGCAAGATCTTTTTGAGACCTGACTAACCTTTTATAATTTTCAGCTACTCTGGACTTAAATGGACACTCCCCGGTTTTCAAAGTTTGCCTTCAAAAGCTTTTTGTTAAAACTTTAAAACGTGAATAAATAAATAATAAATAAAAATGTTACATAAATGGTCATGAAATCAGTAAACTGCAAAATGCAAAAGACCAATACCACGCACTAGAAAATTGCCTCGTATTGATCGATAATTGAATGACGGAGAGCTCCCTCAAAATGGATCCAAAACAGAACTTCTCTTTCTCCACGCAAACCGAAAGAAAAACTCTAGGACAACAGGCACACCACCCACCATCCTTGGACAAACCATCACCCCAAGCACTAAAGTCAAAAGCCTCTGAGTCATCTTTGACTCAGACATGACAATGGACGCACAAATAGGATCAGTAGTCATCGGGTCCCACCATCTTTTCCACCTGCTACGTAGACTCATCCCGTTCATCCCGGAAAAGGACACAGCAGTAGTAGTTGGAACAATCATTAATTCACGATCCGACTACGCAAACTCCCTCTACCTTGGGCTACCCAAATTTCAGATTTTGCGTCTACAAGTCGTCCAGAACATTGCAGCCAGACTGGTAACGGGAAAAATACCTTGGGAATCGATCACTGAGATCCCTACATTGGCTAACCGTAAAGGATCAGGTTGCATTCAAGACCCTCTGCCTCACTCACAAATGCACACATGGAAATGCTCCTCAATACCTATGCGAGAAAATAACACTACAACCCTAGTCGCACCCTTCTGTCAACTAATCAAAACCTCCTCCACATCCCCAAGACCCTCTACAATTCTAAAGGAGAATGAAGATTTGCAGTCCAAGGACCACGGCTATGGAACGCTCTACCCACGAACATCCGCATGGAAGAAAACCATTGGGCTTTCAGGAAAAAACTTAAGACCCACCTCTTCTGAAGGATCAGGACGACACTGGATGCAAAGCGCCTTGAGGCGATTTAGTTCACATTTGTAGCGCTATACAAGTTATTCACTCACTCATTCCTTCACCAGTTTTGCTTCTGACAGACCTAAAATTGTCTTTGTTTTAACAATAATGTTTGTCATGTGTGTAGCGCTCACCCCCGAAGGAGCCGCTGGTTATAGATTGGGTGGCATGTTACCTCTGTGACTCCGCCGTCTAGGGTAGTTGATGAGAGCCAAAGTAATGGAAAGTCCACACAGCAAGTGTCTTTTTCTTGTGCTTTTATTTACCCAACAAGGTAAAACAGTAAAACTTGAGGTAGAGAGTAAAGATGTATGAGGAGAAGAAACAGCAGATTCAGGCATAACAATACGGAAACAGTCCTGCTTCCAACAACACTTTGCTTTCGTCGCCACTCCAGCCGGAGTGGGTATAGTGTACCTGGACAGGCCTCTCCCACTGACCTGGCAGCCAGAGTATCACTCAGAACCTTGAGGGAAAAGATCTCTGCCACAGACCCTCCCTACAACTTAGATCATGGAAACAATCCTCCTTGGTAGAATTTGTGCCTGGATCAGCTTCAGGTAGTTTTCAATTAGGTTACCGACTGACAGGTGGCTAACATCCAACCTTACAGTGTCCGGTTACCTTGATCCCCGATGGATTGTCGAGGCCCTATTGGATCACCAGCCTCTCTTAGCTCTCCTCAGGCGGATTCCCCACCGAACAGCTATCTTTCTTGGGATCTTCTCAGAATTGGGGACCCAGTCGATTACTGCGGCCCCGCCACAGCTTTAAATGCTCCGGGCCAATTTGGTCCCGGAACCAGTAACACCGTGTGGCACGCGCACCCCGGCCTGGTTGGCCATCTCGCCAGGAGGGCCGTGATGTGTGGTCACCCTGAAGGTGGGTGCCACACCGGGAAAAGAACCTCGCCTCAATGGCGTCTGTTCCAGAAGTACCCTCCCCCTGCATGCCCCACGAGAGAAACTCCCTCCTCATTGGCTGCCGGCAAGAGGCACCCAAGCCTCGACTCCACTGGCGCCACCCATCGCCCTGGGGTGGTATAACACCCCAGCAACAACAGAATGAGCCCACAGTACAGCCCAGCTGAAACAGAGACCCCCTTTAGAATTAAAATGGAGATCAGAGTCAAATTATACTCTGACTATCCCATAAATTTTGTCAGCACCGGTACTTGGAAGTACCCCGGCGCTACATGTGTATCCCAGATATGTGAGAAGTATTATTGTAGACAAACCCAAACCTTTACATTATAAGTTGAAAATACAAGTATCTCACATGTCTGAGAGATATTGTGGTAGAAGAACCTAGACCACTGTTTTGTGAGGTGAAAATACAACTATCTCAGATATCTGAGGGATATTGTTGTAAAAGAACCCAAACTACGGTCTGTTTGTTATTTATAATTTTTTTTTTTTTTTTTTTACTTTAGTGATCCTTTAAGTTACCTCTCTCTGATCATGAAGCAATGCATCTGTATTATTAAAATATTGTTGTATTACTAAATGCTGTGCAAAATATTGTATGCTGAGAAATCAATACAAATTATTTATAAAACAATATATATATTTTTTATTTATAGAGAAATACCAATTATTCTGACAGGTTACCATTGATAAATAAAAGAAAATATGTAAATCTTGGGTGAGGGCAAGCCTACTGGGATTTGTGGTTTTGTCTATAGCCAGCACACCATTGGCTACAAGCAGACTGAACCTATCCTTGAGAAAACAGTGATTTGTAATGGCCTGAGCATTTAAGTATCAAAGGTCATATTTACTATGTATTTCCATCTCTGCCTCACACCCTGAAAATGTCACAGCTTACATTCTTCTCACACTACTCATACATTCTCAAATGCAAAACTCAATCCTTAAAGGGTCAATCCACCTAAAACTGATAGGTAGATTGTTTATTTTTTATTTTTTTGAAAGCCCATGGCGTGTGAAACGCACTCAAAAACATCACCTGGTGCCAAAAAAAATTGCACACGCATAAAGGGGGAAACACAAAAACGAGCAACGGGTGTACACAAGCCCTCTAAAATCAGAGGGCCTTGCCCTGATCCCCCGGGACGTTAGGCTCCAGACAGGGACTGGGGTACTTACACTTGGTCCATCTGGCAAAAAAAAAAACAGACGGACCACATTCTCTGAAGGGTCTCCCGAAACAGACCCATCCAAGTACTAGGTGGGGCTCCCCCGAAGGTTACCCCATGAGAGAGGGAACTGATAGGTGGATAATCTGGATCATCTCGTGCAGGGGCGTCGTTAGGGCATGGCTTGGGGGGCTGGAGCCCCGAATGGGTCCCCAAAAAAGCCCCCAGTCTATGCAGCATTTCATTACATTGTTAGCCCCGAGCGTCTGGGAGTCGGGACCAATCTGATGCCGAAAGTGGCTGAGTGCGGCCGAAAGTGGCAGCAGGTGGGTGACGCTCATATAGAAATCCCACTGCCTGAGACTGTGTTCCCAGCTCCACCCACCTGCTGGTATCATTAGTGGGGACCCTTTCTCCCTCTATAGCAGTTTTTCTCAATTCCAGTCCTTGAGGCGCCCCAACAGGTCATGTTTTCAGGATTTCCCTCAGATGAAACGGCTGTGGTCTTTTTGGCACCTAGCAACGACCCTGATCTCGTAGCTTCTTTTAGCGCTTAGCTACAACAATATGATCTCCACTATGTTTTGTCCCCTGCAATTCCATAGAGGCGTAGAGAGATTCCCTCATAATAACAGCAGCAGGTGGGTGACGCTCGTATAGAAATCCCACTGCCTGAGACTGTGTTCCCAGCTCCGCCCACCTGCTGGTATAATTAGTGGGGAACCCTTTCTCCCTCCATAGCAGTTTTTCTCAATTACAGTCCTTGAGGCGCCCCAACAGGCCATGTTTTCAGGATTTCCCTCAGATGAAACAGCTGTGGTAATTACTAAGGCAGTGAAAGTGATCAAATCACCTGTGAAAAATAATGGAAGGCCTGAAAACATGACCTGTTGGGGCGCCTTGAGGACTGGAGTTGAGAAACACTGCTCCAAATGCCGCATACACACTATAATTTTTCGGCATGTAAAAACAACGTTTTTAAATAATGTCATTTAAAATGATCGTGTGTGGGCTTCACATCATTTTTCGGGTTCTGAAAAAAGGACAAAAAAAAAAAATCTAACATGCTGCATTTTTTAACAACGTCTTAAACGATGTAGTTTTTCGGGTTGTAAAAAATGATCATGTGTGGGCTAAAACGACGTTAAAAACCCGCACATGCTCAGAAGCAAGTTATGAGACGGGAGCGCTAGTTCTGGTAAAACTAGCGTTCATAATGGAGATAGCACATTCATCACGCTGTAACAGACAGAAAAGCGCGAATCGTCTTTTACTAACACAAAATCAGCTACAGCAGCCCAAAGGGTGGCGTCATCCGAATGGAACTTCCCCTTTATATTGCCGTACGTCACCGCGCTTTGCTAGAGCATTTTTTTTAACGATCGTGTGTGGGCAACGTCGTTTTAATGATGAAGTTGGAAAAAAACACAGTTTTTTTCTAGAGACTGAAAAACCTATTTTTTTACATGCCGAAAAATGATAGTGTGTACGCGGCAATAGTGTTGCAGGAGAAAGACCCATATACTGTAGATTGGTGTAGGGACCTCACCTCTCTCTCTCTCACTGGGGCTTCCAAGAGGCATGAGAATCAAACCCAACAACAGATACTCAAAAATTAAGCATTGGTTTTGGGTGAACAAACATAACAATCTGATTGTTTAAAACATAATTTTTAACTCAAATTATACAAAAACTTAAAAAAAAATTATGTTAAAGCGTTCCAACGACATTCAAGATTTTTTTTTCTTTTTAACCACTTGCTCACTGGGCACATAAACCCCCTTCGTGCCCAGGCGAAATTTCAGCTTCCGGCACTGCGTCGCTTTAACTGACATTTGCACAGTCGTGCGACGTGGCTCCCAAACAAAATTGACGTTCTTTTTTCCCCACAAATAGAGCTTTATTTTGGTGGTATTTGATCACCTCTGTGGTTTTTATTTTTTGCGCTATAAACAAAAAAAGAGCGTCAGTTTAAAAAAAAATATATATATTTTTTACTTGTTGCTATAATAAATATCCCAATTTAAAAAAAAAAAAAAAAAAAAAATTTTCTCAGTTAAGGCCGATACGTATTTTTCGACGTATTTTTGCAAAAAAAAAAAAAAATCGCAATAAGACTGGTTTGCGCAAAAGTTATAGCGCCTACAAAATGGGGAACAGAATTATGATTTTTTTTTATTATTTCTTTTTTTACTAGTAATGGCGGCGATCTGCGATTTTTATTGGGACTGCGATATTGCGGCGGATGTATCTGACACTTTTGACACAAATTTGGGACCATTTACATTTATACAGCGATCAGTGCTATAAAAATGCACTAATTACTGTATAAATGTGACTGGCAGGGAAGGGGTTAACACTAGGGGGTGAGGAAGGGGTTAAATGTGTATCCTGGGTGTGTTATAACTGTGTGGGGGGAGGGGGTGACTGAGGGAGGTGACCGATGCTGTGTCCCTATGTACAAGGGACACAGATCGGTCTCCTCTCCTCTGACAGCACGTGAAGCTCTGTGTTTACACACAGCGCTCCACGTCCCTGCTGTGTTCCCGCCGATCGTGTGTACCCGGCGGACATCGCGGCCGCCAAGTACACGCATCGGCTTCCCAGCGATGCGCCGGGACAGTGTTTACCCGCTGCGCGCCCCCCAGGGTAATGCACTTTAAATGACGTCCACTTGGCACTTGAGAGCCGCGCTGTTGACGTATTTTGTCTATAGAGCGGGTCTCAAGTGGTTAAACATTTCATAAGTTAATAACATTGCCATTTAACACTCACGGTTTTTGAGCAGTTTGTCCCACGATGTCACGTTTAAGAAAAAAAAAAAAGGTATATAACTGCACAAGCATTTAGTTTTGGGATACAGTGCAGCTGAGCGACCAGCATGCACCGCCCCGTTCTCGCGCATGTGCAGTAATGGCATGTAGCGGCGCTGTAAAGTATACAGGTTGCCATAACAATGGGCGGTGGCATCGGAAGTGCCTGCAATATTGTTGTGGCAACCTAGCCCTCGGCGCTGCCCACTGACTCCCGGGAAATGATGACACGCATCTCCCAGGAGCAGTAGCGAGCGGAGGCGTCGAGGGAAGTGACATAAGGAGCCGCGGTGAGGAAGGGGAAGATTTCAAGGGACCACATAGCAACATGCAATAAAAGGTAAGTTAAAAAAAATAATAATTCTCCAAATGTTTTTTTTTAGATTATTTCCTGCACAGTAATGATTTTTTATTTTTTTATGGGTGGAACTCCACTTTAATGGGGCCTAAAAAAGTGCTTGCAGTTGAGACACAGCTGTAAGGATGAGCTCTGGCGTGTACGCATAGAACATGTACAGAGCCCGCCAGGAACTGTGCACGGCACTGTGCTAATCACAGCCAGGGAGACATTGTCCCGATGCTCGGCTGCGGGGATCGTGAAATGTCTCCCTGGCTGTTATTAGCGCAGCGCCGTTCACACTTCCTGGCGGGCTCTGCACGTGTTCTATGCGAACACGCCAGAGCTCATCCTTACACAGCTGAGAAAAGAGGAAGTCACTTTTTGGCCGCATTATCACGCAAAATTACAACTTTGCATGTAATATGAACATGTGAATGATTATCCTGAGACACAATCACATTAATAAATATTTACCTGTGTTTCCATCTCAGTGTGCTTTATGTGCACCTAGAAAGAAAAACTTTTCTAAAGCTTTGCAGCGCATAAATGTGCAGTTTGCCATGTGTTAATGTGTGTGAAGGGCAGCCCAGGCACCAAAATGTACCAAAAAAGGTGCGTGCATTATTTTTAGCAACACAGCAGATCACAATTGTGCATTGCAGTTTGCTGCAATGTAGGTGGATTGGGAAAGGTGCCATTCAGAATGCAGCACATAACCATACATAACGTGCACCCTCAGCCAATATTTAAAGTGATACTATGGGTTCGTTTTTTTTTAAAATAACAAACATGTCATACCATGGGTGTGCCTGGGCACACCCTAATCACCCCATGTACGTTAACATTATCCAGGAGTGGCACCAGGTGGGTGGTTTGGGGTGCCAGTGGCCAGTGTAAATGCCCCCATTATATTAAAGGTTAGGTTCAACCATAGGAACACACTTCACTCGTATTTAGAGTGTAGCATAATATGCCCCCAATGAACTGTCTCCCACCATCAGAGCCTCCTCCATATGGCAGCAGGTGGCATTCATGTGTGTTTGAGCTTTGGGGTGCACACCCTAATGCAATAGACTGCGCACACCTATGTGTCATACTTACCTCCACTGTGCAGTTAGTTTTGCACAGAGTGGCCCTGAACGACCTCTTCTGGGGTCCCACGGCGGCT
Organism: Rana temporaria; assembly: GCF_905171775.1. Taxonomy (NCBI): domain Eukaryota; kingdom Metazoa; phylum Chordata; class Amphibia; order Anura; family Ranidae; genus Rana; species Rana temporaria. Next base: position 447,741,329 of record NC_053491.1, read on the forward strand.
GTCTCGGCTTATACATACAAGAGCTAACCTCCTCTGGGAAGCTTTCTCCTGAGGGGGGTTACCTTGTGGGCGCGCTCCCGTGTTATACACTTGGCGTGCATAGCCGCCGAGTGTATGACTCGGTCCCGCCCCGGGCGGGCGTGTCATTGGATTCGATTGACAGCAGCGGAAGCCAATGGCTGCGCTGCTATCAATCTATCCAATGAGGAGCCGATCAGCCATGGAGAGAACGTCTCGGGATCGCGCCCTCGGAAATTCGGGGCTCAGGTAAGTAAAACAGGGGCTCGGGGGGCTGGACACTGCAAGGTGTTTTTTTACTTCAATGCATAGGATGCATTATGGTGAAAAACACCAAGGTTTACAACCCCTTTAAAGTTATTTTGGCTTCACTAATAACTTCCAAGACATTTTTTCGAATAGTGAAATTTTCTGAAATTTTTCCAATTTTGCTAAAATTTGGTGTAGCCAAGACCCGGGCCCCTGAAAATGTCCATCTAAGGGAGATGCTATGTGCGTTGAAAAAATGTGAAATAGGAAAAAGAAGGGCAAAAATTGTGCTGGAAAGAAAGCAGGAAAGCAAGATGGAAAGGGAAGGTCAAAGAAGGTCTTGGAGCGCTAGTACCATCTGTCCGGAGGAACAGGAGACTCGTATGATTTAGTGAGGATTATGCAGCTAACACACGACCGTTTTCCATGACGAGAAAAATGCAATTTTTTAAATTGGTTGTGTAAAACGGTCGTAGTGTAGGCTCAAGAGTATTTTTCTCGACGAACAAAAGGCCCAAGGAGTAGGCACGACTGTCTAGAGCCACCCACAAACTGCATTAGTGGTCTGAAGACTTGAAAGATGCCAACAGCATCTGCAACAAGAAACGGAATGCGGCCTGGCCAGCCCACACCCAAAGGGGGGCCTCCCGAAACAAGGTAGGTGCAGTCCCTGCACTGCCCCCACTCCTCCAGAACCCCTCCCCCAACACCAAGCACTGTCCATGTCAGAGGGGGAATTTGTCCCTACACTCTCATGAAACACACCAAGCCGAGAGCCGGAGTCTGAAATAGACTCTGCCTGACCAAAGATGGCCGCTGAAGTCTCATGGGATGCAAACATCCAGACAGCTGCTTCCTTGTGATAGCAGGAAGTCATAGAGGAACTAAGTTCTTCACAACTTCCTTCTCCTTATGCATTGCCACTTTGATCGAGCGCCACCTGCAGTAGGGAGTAGGGACTACACCTGTCTACATGTTTATACATTAACAACCTGTCCGTCATTCACATAACACCTTTTGTGGTTTGGTGCTCAGGCCTGGGGAACGGCCTCCCTGAAAGTAACTGAATGAGGTGGTGCTGCTGAGCCAACAGACGGGTCCTCTTATATTTTCCCAGGAAAAGTGGCACAAAGTTGTTGAGTAATGACAGCAGAAACAGGGAGTAGCCCTGCATACAATAGACAGGCTCAGGGCAGCACTGCTTGTGTCATTCTTTGCTTTGCCAGTCAGTATCGGCTCCTGAGCTATCACAAAGGGCGGAGGCTCCATCCGATGTGTGCAATATACACAACACCTCCACCTGCTCTATATATACCTGACGTGTGTATATATACACCCCGGCTGTCTTACTATATCCTATACAAACACTGCTGTTTCCTCAGAGACCTCTCCCTGCGCACACACTGGGTGACCCGCCTGGATCTGATCCTACAGGAGCTACTATGGTCCTGGCATGGAGCAGGTGATACAGTGTGAAGGTTTAGGTGTCAGCACTGGGAGATCTTGGTATAAGACACTTTCCCCAGCTTTGTCTGAGAGGTCTGAATCTCTGGGAGGAGAGCTGTCATGTTTGATTGGAGATTAGGAACTGCTTAGCCAGCATTTAGAACAAGCTGACAGCAGGAAAGGAGGCAGAAACTGGTTCATGTGACCCTTCCACTGACGTCCGTTACAGCTAATCCTATAATAGCCTTGGATCTGTAAAGGATCTATTATTACATGACCCCTTATCCCATAACCATCACCTACTGTATATCCCTGATCTGTAATTACATGACTCCTCATTGTATTCCTGTCATATATATACCACTAAAATATTATTACATGGCTTCTCATCCTATAACTGTCCTGTATGTATATAACTGATTTACTATCACATGACCCCTAATCATATAACCACTATAACTATAACGTATCTTTAAATTATCTATCATCACATGACCCTCATCTTCAACTGTCCTGTATATATCAATGACAGTGGCGGCTGGTGCTCAACATTTTTTGGGGGGGGCGCAAACGTAAAAAAAGAAAAGAAAAAAATTGCAGCCTCACTGTGCCCATCAATTGTCACCATTGTGCCATGCCATCAAACGCAGCCACTGTGCCATCAATTATCACCACTGTGCCATGCCATCAAATGCAGTCACTATGCCATCAATTCGCACCACTGTGCCATGCCATCAAACGCAGTCGCTGTGCCATGCCATCAAACGCAATCACTATGCCATGCCATCAAACGCAGCCACTGTGCCATCAATTGTCACCACTGTGCCATGCCATCTAACGCAGCCACTGTGCCCCTCAATTGTCGCCACTGTGCCAATTGTCACCACTGTGCCCCTCAATTGTCGCCACTGTGCCAATTGTCACCACTGTGCCCTTTAAATTGTCACCACTGTGCCCATTGATGCCACTGTGCCCATTGATGCCACTGTGCCCTTTTTCGCCTTTGTGCCCATTGTCGCCGCTGTGCCCTGTAAAATGCACTTGCCTTAATCCTTCCACATCCCTCGATGTCTTCTCCCGCCTTGGTGATGCTTCAGCCAATCAGGTTACCGATAACCGCACAGCCAACCAGCTGGGTCCCCCATCTGATAGAGCGAGTGGCGTATATAAGCATTGGGAGCGAGCAACGTGTTAACTGCGCATGCGCCAACTACAGCTCATGGAACAGATGTTCATTCTCAGAGATTTCCGTGATCTCCAATTGCGCATGCGCAGTCCAGGCCGGGCACTATCTGATGGGGGACCCATATTGATAGGACACCGGCTTCCCTCCTCTCCCTCCAGCTGCTGCAGACATACAGGGGGATTGTCAGGATGGAGAGCGACAAAGGGGACCTTAAAGGGGTTGTAAACCCTCATGTTTTCTCACCTTAATGCATCCTATGCATTAAGGTGAAAAAACTTCTGACACTGACCGGCCCCCCAGCCCTTCGATCCCTCAGCGGAGGGATGCGGTCTTACTCTCTGCCGAGGGTTCTCGGCTCTTGATTGGATAGATTCATAGCAGGGCAGCCATTGGCTCCCGCTGCTGTCAATCTAATCCAATGACGCGTACCCCGGGGGGTCAGGGCCAAGTCCGTCATTCTGTGTCTGTGGGAGCACCCCAGATGTTTTGGAACTACATTTCCCATGATGCTCATGCACTCTGCAGTGTAGTTGAGCATCATGGGAAATATAGTTCCAAAACATCTGGGGTGCCAAGGTTCGCCATCACTGTCCTAGGGGGTTTATTGATGTGGGGAGGAGCAGTGAGAGCCACCGTGGGACCCTAGAACAGGTGGATCTCAGCCACTCTGTGCAAAACGAACTGCACAGTGGAGGCAAGTATGGGGGCAAAAAAAACAAGGGTTTACATTTAACAATGTAATTTATTGTCCCTTCCTTTTCTGAATGAGCGCAGTGAGTAATCCGTACAGATCACTCTCTGTGTTTATACATAACTTTTGTATAGCAAGCTGGGAACATGTTTCCCTATTCCCTTTCTCTGCCTAAAAGTGAGACTTCAGGGGTCTATTTAGACCCCTGATATCTCCCCAAAGCCCCCCACACCCCAAAAGCATTGTGGGAATAAAAAAAAAAAGAAAGTTATATATTTTAAGTGCAACAAATAAAAAAAGTAAAAGTAGTAAAATGTAAATAAAAAATTAATACAATTAGGGACTCACACTGATTTTATATATATATATACACACATACACATACACACACACACACACACATACATACACACACACACACACACACACATATACACACACACACACACACACACACACATTATATATATATATATATACACACACACGCATTTGAGCTTTGGGGTGCACGCCTATGATTATAACATTCCTTCTCATGCTATATCTGCCTTGTATATATATCATTGATCTATTATTACATGACTGTTATTCCTGTAACCATAACCGATCTATTACCACATGACCCCCATACTATAACTGTCCGTATCTATAACTAATATTATTACAATATTACTCTCATTCTAGAACTGTCCTGTATATATCAATTATCTATTACCACAGGTTCCCTCATCCTATAACTGTCCTACTGTATATAAATACTGATTTATTATTACATGACTCCCTCCCATTCTAGAACTGTCCTGTATTTATATATCAATGATCTGTCACCAAATTACCCTTCATCCTTTAAAGCGGTTGAATGCCCTGACAAAAAAAAAAAACAAGTTCCGGTGTTCTGTCAATATAGCCCAGTGGTCTCCAAACTACGGCCCGGGGGCCAGATGTGGCCCTTTGCTTGCTTTTACCCGACCCTTGGGGCCATAATCCCCCCCCCCAATGACACCAATGAAAGGGCCCAATTCCTCCCAATGACACTCAATAATGGGGGCCCAATTCCTCCCAATGAGACCAACAATGGGGCCCAATGACACTCAATAATGGGGCACAATTCCTTCCAATGGGGCCCAATGACACTCAATAATGGGGCACAATTCATCCCAATAAGACCAACAATGGGGCCCAATGACATCCAATAATGGAGCACAATTCCTCCCAATGGGGTCCGATGACACCCAATAATGGAGCACAATTCCTCCCAATGGGGCCCAATGACACTCAATAATGGGACACAATTCATCCCAACGAGACCAACAATGGGGCCCAATGACACCCAATAATGAAGCACAATTCCTCCCAATGGGGCCCAATGACACCCAATAATGGAGCACAATTCCTCCCAATGGGGCCCAATGACACCCAATAATGGAGCACAATTCCTCCCAATGGGGCCCAATGACACCCAATAATGGAGCCCAATTCCTCCCATTGGGGCCCAATGACACCTAAAAATGGGGCACAATTCCTCCCAATGAGACCCACAATGGGGCCCAATAATAGGGCACTATTACTCCTAATTAAGCCAACAATGGGGCCTAATGATGGGGCCCAATTTCTCCCAATGACACAAACAATTGGCCCCATTGACACAAATGATGGAGCACAATTCTTCCCAGTGACACCAAGAATGGGGCACAACCCCCCCCCCCCCCCCACTGACACCAATGATGAGGCACTGAAACAAACGATAAGGCATTTTTTCCTCCTCACTGATGTCAGGACTTTTTCTACGCTCGATGGTCACAGTCCGGCCCCGTAATGTCTAAAGGGCACACACCCCCCCTGTCAGAGGAGCAGCTGATCGGCTCTCCTCTACTCGCGTCTGACAGACGCGAGTGAGGAAAAGCCGATAACTGGCTCTTCTTGTTTACATCGTGATCAGCCGTGATTGGACACGGCTGATCACGTGGTAAAGAGTCTCTGTCAGAGACTCTTTACCTAGATCGGTGTTGCAGGGTGTTAGACTGACACCCCGCAACAACAACAACGATCGCCGCGCTGCGCGCCCCCGGGGGCGTGCAGCCGCTCAATATCCTGAGGACATCAATAGACGTCCAGTCAGGATATTGAAACCACTTTGCCGACGTCTTTTTGCAATAGGGCGGGCGGCAAGTGGTTAATGGCTGTGTGTCGCATTATTTCGAGGGGCCAGCAAATCTACACTGTTATACAAGCTGTACACTCACTACTTTATATTGTAGCAAAGTGTCAAATATTACTGATCTTTTATTACATGCCCCACCCCCATCCCATAAGTGCCATGTAACTATACCTGATCTATTACATATCCCCTCATCCTATAACCTGTCTGTATTGATCGCATAACCCCCCCCCTCCCAATCCTATAACTGTCCTGCATATACAGTATCACTGATCCATCAATACATAACCTCTAATTCTATAACTGTTTATATATAATATATACACACACACACACACACACACACAATGGCCCGGATTCACATACATCGGAGCATATTTATGCCGCCGTATCGTATCTTCTTTACGCTACGCAGCGAGGCAAGCCCCGAATTCACAAAGCACTTGCCACCAAATCTGTGCTGGGTTTCTTAGGCGCAAGTCCTCGTAAGTGGAAGTGGGCGTGAGCCCTGCAAATGAGGCGTGACCCCATGCAAATGATGGGCCGAGCGCCATAAAGATACGAATAACGAACGGCGCATGCGCCGTTCAGTGGATGCATCCCAGTGCGCATGCTCAGAATCACGTCGGAACTACTCCCTAAGATACGACGGATCACTGCCTACGACGTGAACGTAACCTACGCCTAGTCATATTCACGTACAACGTAAACAACGTAAAATACGACGGCTGTGTTCCCTGGTCCATACCTTTGCATGGGTTGCGCCTCATCTATGGGGAATAACTTTACGCCGGACGTACGACTTACGCAATTACACAAACTTATTATGCGCCGGGCGCAAGTACGTTCGTGAATCGACGTATCTCCCTCATTTCCATATGTGAATAGGAAATCAATGGGAGCGCCACCTACGTCCAGCGTAAATATGCGCCCACGATACTCCGGCGTAGGAAAGTTACGTCGGTCGGATGAAGCCTATTTTCAGGCGTATCTTGGTTTCAGAGTCTGGTGCATACTATAGATACGACGGCGCATATTTACACTTACGTGGCGTATCTCGAGATACGTCGGCGTAAGTGCTTTGTGAATCCGGGCCTTTATATATATATATTTATATATACCCTGTTTCCCCAAAAAATAAGACCTACCCTGAAAATAAGACCTAGCATTATTTTCCAGGAGGGCTGCAATATAGGACCTACCCCGAAAATAAGCCCTAGTTAAAAATGCTTGTCAAATCCTAAAATCCACTCTATTATAGTAGTATATAATGTACAATGTGTGTGTTTCTGTAATATAATTACGGGGAAGAGAGCTCCGGCGGATCACAGAAGCGCAGAGCGGCGCTATAACAAAGGTATTTGGCACAATTATATTACAGAAACACGCACATTGTACATTATATAATACTGTACTAAAGTGGATTGTAGGATTTTACAAGCATTTTAACTCAGTTCACACTGGGGATTCCTGACAGGCAGGGAGGGAGAGGGGGAGAGAAGACAGCACATTACATGGTAAGACCTACCCCGAAAATAAGCCCTACTGTGTCTTTTGTTGGCATAATTAATATAAGACCCGGGCTTATTTTCGGGGGAAACACGGTATGTCACAAATGTAATATTACATTATTCATTGTTATTAGTTGTCCTATAATTGTCCTGTATCTATTCAAATAAAAAATTGCATGTTTGTAACTTTTCCTTTGCATCACAGTGTATAATAATATAACACACATTGGTTGTATATATTTTCCAAAACGACACAATTAATTTTCCATAATTTATTACAAATACAATTTATTGGTTACAAAAGCTTGATTGGCAGATTAGATACTGATCACGTGATGTATGAGTTAAGGGCCAGTGTCCGAGCGATATCAGGTCGATGTCAGAACATTTGTAGGGTTGAAGATACAGCAGGATGGCAGTTCTTGTAGTGAATGTGAGGGGAGGGGGAGGGAAAGGTCCAAATATCATAAGTTCCGTACCAGCAGTCCTCATCTGGACCTCTCCCCTAGTTGTCATCCGCAGGATTGGGGTTACCAGACTCCCAGCTCTGGATGAGGGAGCTGCGCTGTCTCCGTGTACGTGGACTGTCCCAAGCCTGATGGGAGAAACACAAATCACACATAGAGAGTGCATGAGAACAATGCTGACACCTCCACATCACACATAGAGAGTGCATGAGAACAATGCTGACACCCCCACATCACACATAGAGAGTGCATGAGAACAATGCTGACACCTCCACATCACACATAGAGAGTGCATGAGAACAATGCTGACACCTCCACATCACACATAGAGAGTGCATGAGAACAATGCTGACACCTCCACATCACACATAGAAGATCATTTGAAGGGCTGGTCTATCTCATAATAAACTGTTTACATCACTCTGGCAGGGTCTTTGTGTTAGCAGTCCCAGCTATGCCTATTATGAAGTGCTATCACTCTCTACCTTTATTTTACTGCTATAATACTTATTATTTTACTACTGACCTATGCACTGTCCATTACATACTGCTGAGCCCTGCATGTCTTACTTCTGACCTCTGCACTGTGTTACATACTACAGACCTCTGCACTGTGTTATATACTACAGACCTCTGCATTGTGTTACGTACTACAGACCTCTGCATTGTGTTACGTACTACAGACCTCTGCACTGTGTTACATACTACAGACCTCTGCACTGTGTTACATACTACAGACCTCTGCACTGTGTTACATACTACAGACCTCTGCATTGTGTTACATACTACAGACCTCTGCATTGTGTTACATACTACAGACCTCTGCATTGTGTTACATACTACAGACCTCTGCATTGTGTTACATACTACAGACCTCTGCACGTGTTACATACTACAGACCTCTACACCGTGTTATATACTACAGACCTCTGCACTGTGTTACATACTACAGACCTCTGCACGTGTTACATACTACAGACCTCTACACCGTGTTATATACTACAGACCTCTGCACGTGTTACATACTACAGACCTCTGCACTGTGTTACATACTACAGACCACTGCACTGTGTTATATACTACAGACCTCTGCACCGTGTTACATACTACAGACCTCTGCATTGTGTTACATACTACAGACCTCTGCATTGTGTTACATACTACAGACCACTGCACTGTGTTATATACTACAGACCTCTGCACCGTGTTACATGCTACAGACCTCTGCATTGTGTTACATACTACAGACCTCTGCATTGTGTTACATACTACAGACCTCTGCATTGTGTTACATACTACAGACCTCTGCATTGTGTTACATACTACAGACCTCTGCATTGTGTTACTACAGACTAGGGTTGTCCCGATACCGATACCAGTATCGGTATCGGTACCGATACCGAGTATTTGCGGGAGTACTTGTACTCCCGCAAATGCCCCCGATGCCTGAATAGAATACTTGCCCCCCCCCGCCGCAATATGTGGGGGGGGGGACATGGCTGCATATGTGGGGGGACATGGCTGGATATATGTGGGGGGACATGGCTGGATATATGTGGGGGGACATGGCTGGATAAATGTGGGGGGACATGGCTGGATAAATGTGGGGGGACATGGCTGGATATATGTGGGGGGACATGGCTGGATATATGTGGGGAGACATGGCTGGATATATGTGGGGGGACATGGCTGGATATATGTGGGGGGACATTGCTACAATATGTGGGGGGACATTGCTACAATATGTGGGGGGGACATGGCTGCATATGGGGGGACATGGCTGGATATATGTGGGGGGACATGGCTGGATATATGTGGGGGGACATGGCTGGATATATGTGGGGGGACATGGCTGGATATATGTGGGGGGACATGGCTGGATATATGTGGGGGGACATGGCTGGATATATGTGGGGGGACATGGCTGGATATATGTGGGGGGACATGGCTGGATATATGTGGGGGGACATGGTTGGATATATGTGGGGGGACATGGCTGGATATATGTGGAGGGACATGGCTGGATATATGTGGGGGGACATGGCTGCAATATATGGGGGGACATGGCTGCAATATGTGGGGGGACATGGCTGCAATATGTGGGGGGACATGGCTGCAATATGTGGGGGGACATGGCTGCAATATGTGGGGGGACATGGCTGCAATAAGTGGGGGGACATGGCTGCAATATGTGGGGGGACATGGCTGCAATATGTGGGGGGACATGGCTGGATATATGTGGGGGGACACGGCTGCATTTGGGGACACATTTTAAAAAAAAGTATCGGTACTCGTACTCGGTCCTAAAAAAGTGGTATTGGGATAACCCTACTACAGACCTCTGCATTGTGTTACATACTACAAACCTCTGCATTGTGTTACATACTACAGACCTCTGCATTGTGTTACATACTACAAACCTCTGCACTGTGTTACATACTACAGACCTCTGCATTGTGTTACATACTACAGACCTCTGCATTGTGTTACATACTACAGACCTCTGCACCGTGTTACATACTACAGACCTCTGCACCGTGTTACATACTAC
>NC_053491.1:447756605-447779105 GCF_905171775.1 Rana temporaria
CGTATCTTTTTTTTTACCCGACGCAACTTTATTGTCCCGTCGCAATCCACAAAGCCCGACGTAACGTAATTTCGCGCTATGCACGTCGGGAAAATGACGTCACGAGCATGCGCAGTACGGCCGGTGCGGGAGCGCGCCTCATTTAAATGGGAATCGCCCCCTGGAGAAGAGGAACGCCTTACACCAGTCGGATTTAAGTTACACCGCTCAAAATTTCTAGGTAAGTGCTTTGTGGATCGGGCACTTAGTTAGAGATTTTGCGGCGGTGTAACTTAAATGGAAAAAGTTACGTTGCGCCGGGTTTTTGAGGATTAGGCCCTTAGGACTCTGTCCTGAGGCTTCAATGAGCTTTGTGATACATAACTGTCCTTTAAAATCAGGTTGGGGCATTTCCAGTGGCCATATACCGGCCCATGCCAGGTGTGCCAAGAAAATCTAGGGGGAAAGGGGTACTAAAAAAAAGCAACGTGCCGACTGATGAAACTTGGAAAGGAAGCTGCTGTATCCAGCTGGTGAACCACAAGTATGGAACACTAAAGAAGGCGAACAGAGACTTCGGGCAGCGGTCATGTTTACAGATTACTCCCTTGTTTATTGTACAATTAACAGGGAGGGATACTGTTTTGATATGCACAGCTTGCCCCGAGCACTTTACTAGTTAACATCAAACAGCAATCATCATATATTACATTACGGATGTGGGGACTGGGAGAGGCAAACAGAACCCAAAAATCTCTGACTCACCCCCTTAATACTAAACGCATAACGCTCCATATTTTGGGGGGCATTCCAAATTTCAAGGCTCTATTGCAGAGGTCTCCAAACATTCTAAAGGGCCAGTTTACTGCCCTTCAGACTTTAGGAGGATCGGATTGTGGCCAGTGGGAGTAAACAATGCCCGTTCCTTGGTATGGGGGGGGGGGGGTACAGTTGGTGTCAGTGGGAGGAATAGTACCCCATTTTTGTTGTCAGTGGAAGGAATTATCCCCCACTGTTGGTGTCAGTGGAAGGAACAGTGCCCCATTGTTGGTGTCAGTGGGAGGAACAGTGCCCCATTTTTGTTGTCAGTGGAAGGAATTATCCCCCAGTGTTGGTGTCAGTGGAAGGAACAGTGCCCCATTGTTGGTGTCAGTGGGAGGAACAGTGCCCCATTTTTGTTGTCAGTGGAAGGAATTATCCCCCACTGTTGGTGTCAGTGGGAGGAATAGTGCCCCATTTTTGTTGTCAGTGGAAGGAATTATCCCCCACTGTTGGTGTCAGTGGAAGGAACCGTGTCCCATTGTTGGTGTCAGTGGAAGGAACAGTGTCCCATTGTTGGTGTCAGTGGAAGGAACAGTGTCCCATTGTTGGTGTCAGTGGAAGGAACAGTGTCCCATTGTTGGTGTCAGTGGAAGGAACAGTGTCCCATTGTTGGTGTCAGTGGAAGGAACAGTGTCCCATTGTTGGTGTCAGTGGTAGTATAGAGGAATAATGACTCCAGGCCCAGGGTCGAATAAAGGCAAACAAAGAGCAACATCAAGCGCCAAAGCCGCAGTTTGGAGACCACTGATATACTGAATGTTAGTTCACAAGTGGGTAGAATTTCGTACAAATGTTGGGCAGAGGTTAATTGACATCTACTTGTGTGAACTTAAATCCTTAGCTTAGGTTGGGTAAGGTTAAAGTGGTTATAAGCCCTTACATACCACCTTTTGCTACAGGTAAGCTTATAATAAGGCTTACCTGTAGCTATCCTGGATATCTCCTAAACCTGCACGGTTTAGGAGATATCCCCCTGTGTCTGCATGTGCCGAAGGCATCGGCACATGTGCACTGAAGCAACAGTATGTCGTGCCGTTGCTTCAGTTGGACTGTGCCGTTTCCGTGGGAGTGACGTCATGTGGCTCCGGCGAATAACAGAGCCGGAGTTCGCGGTCCCGGAAGGAAGAGGGCCGAGAAGATGGACGCAGCCTGTACAGGGGACAGCGCTGGATTCGTTTGTAGGTAAGTGTCACATAATACGCTAGTATGCAATGCATACTAGCCCATTATGCTTTTAATTGGCAGGCTTTTCAGGGAGCAAAAGAGGAAGTAAAACCCATCAGGGTTTACTTCCTCTTTAATGAACGCATAGAAGCCCTGTGTCTTGCAGGATGGGTTCCCTTGGACATGCAAGTCGATGGTTTTAGGTCAATTCAGGGGCCACAAGGTAAACACACTTTGGCATCATGTACCTGAATCTTTAATGGCTAGAGCCTCATTGGCCAAGAGAGGTTCCCACACTAGGCTGTCAAATGGCAGTTCAGACTTATCTCTGAGGTGGGCAAGTTTTGCTCAGAGTTGAAACAAAGTCAAGGAACCCCTCTATAGCAAAGAGGTGCATGAGAATTCTTTTGAGGATTGACAAACACCACACTTGCTCATAAGCACCATACGTTGCCTGTGCAGTTGGCACTCAAAAGAGAAACTTTTAAAATATTCAAACGTCGTTAAAAATCATTAAATGCATTCTTATATGCAACTGACGTATACACAGCTCAGCCAAAACATTATGACCGACCACCGGAACCCATCGAGGCATGACCTCTGAAGGTTACGCTGTGGTATCTGGCACCAAGCCACCACTAGCAGATCCTTTAAAGCCCTGTGTAGCACCTGGTTACTTCAAAGTACCGGTGCTATTTAAATTTAGAAGGAGATCAGAGTGTAGTTAAACTCTGATCTGGTTAAGATGTTTAACCGCTTACTCACCGCCCTATAGACGATATACATCTACAAGGCGCTTCCTTAACTCTTGGAGGACGTCCATGGACGTCCTCCCAGAATCGCATCACGGATAACGGTAAATCGCCACTGATATCGGCGGTTTACCACGTGATCGTTCCGTCCGATGACGGAGCGTTCACTTGTAAACAAACCGGCGTCATGTGATGACGCCGGTTCCTCCCTCCCCTCTCTGTACCGAACGGTACAGTGTGAGAGGAGAGGGGAGAGAGCGGATGCAGCACGAGTGCTGTGGGCTGGATCTGTGACAAATGCAGTCACAGATCCAGCCATCCATCCCTGCTCAGTCATCCCTGCCCCATACTAAGACTACTCTACTGTGCAATACTCTGCAATACCCCACACTACTCTGCAATACCCCACACTACTCTACAATACCCCACACTACTCTGCAATACCCCACACTACTCTGCAATACCCCACAATACCCTGCAATACCCCACAATACCCTGCAACGTCGCCTATGGGGATTTTTAAGTAGCAAAGTTTGGTGCCATTCCACGAGCGTGTGCAATTTTGAAGGGTGACATGTTGGGTATCTATTTACTCGGCGTAACTTCATCTTTCACAGTATGCAAAAGAATGAAGAAAAAATACTAAATTTGCTAAATTTTATAACAGAAACAAAGAAAAATTCTTTTTTTTTTTACTTTTATTTTTTTTCTTATTGCGCAAAAAATAAAAAACCCAACGGTGGATTAAATACCACCAAAAGAAAGCTCTATTTGTGTGAAAAAAAGGACGTAAATTTCATTTGGATACAATGTTGTATGACTAAGTAATTGTCATTCAAATTGTATGAGTACCGAAAGCTGAAAATTGGTCTGGTTATTAAGTGGGTTTACGTGCCTGGTGGTCAAGTGGTTAAATTGGGTCTCTGTCTCAGCTTGCCTGTACTGTGGGCTCATTCTGTTGTGCTGGGATGTTCCTCCCACCCCAGTGCAGTAGGTGGCAGCAGTGGAGTCAAGGTTGGGTGCTCTTCCCCAGCAGCCAATCCGGAGGATTGAGCCTCGCTGTTCATGCTGGGGGAGGGTATTTATGGGGCAGACGCCATCTGGGTCTTCTTCGTCCAGTGTGGCACCCACCTTTAGGGTGACCACATCACGGAGCCCCAGCGTTATGGCTTACCTGGCCGGGGCGTGTGTGCCACATGGTGTTCCTGGTTCCGGGACCATGTAGGTCTGGAACATTTGAGCAGCGACGGGGACCCAGTGATCGACTGGGTTCCCACCTTTGAGGATCCCAAGCGGTATAGCTGTTCGGTGGGGAGTCCGACTGAGAAATGCCGATGAGAGGCTGGCGGTCCAAAAGGATTTCAACAAACCACCAGGGATCAAGGTAGCCGGACACTGAAGGATTGATCACCTGTCAGTCGGTACCTGGGTGACGTTAAGAAGGAGATCCAGGCGTAATTCACCTAAGGAGGATTGCTTCCGTAAGTGCAATCAGAGAGGGCCTGTGGCAGAGGTGTCTCCCTGACGTTCATTCTAAGGAGGGTCTGTGGCAGGGACTTTTCCTCAAAGGTTAGAGCGATACTCTGGCTGCCAGGTCAGTGAGAGAGGCCGGTCCAGGTACGCTATACCCACTTAAGCAGGAGTGGCACAGAGAAGTGTTACACTTGGGAGCAGGACTGTTTCCCTATTGCTACGCCTGAATTTGCTATTTCTTCAACTCTACTTTCCTCATCACAAGTTTATTGTTTTTTTGGTAATAAAGAGCACAGCAAAAGACACTTGTTGCGGACATTCCTTTACTACTGCTATACGCACCATTCACCCCTAAGAATTCGGAAGAGCCACGAGGTAATTGTGCCACCCAAAACAAACCAGCAGCTCCTCCGGGGGTAGGGCTACATCTGTAAATTGTGAGGTGGGGCCTCTATTGATCGGACATGTTTTCCCAGTAAATCCCACAGATGCTAGATTGGTTTGAGATCTGGAGAATTTAGAGGCTTAGGCCGCGTACACACGGTCGTTCCAAACCGATGAGAATGGTCCGACGGGCCATTTCCATCGGTTCACCGCTGAAGTGGCCTGATGGTCTGATGTGCGTACACACCATCGTTCCAAAAACCGATCAGGTCAGAACGCGGTGACGTCAAACACACGACGTGCTGAATAAAACGAAGTTCAATGCTTCCAAGCATGCGTCGACTTGATTCTGAGCATGCACGGGTTTTGAACCGATGCTTTCTGTACTAACCATCGGTTTGGACCGATTGGGTAGTGGGCCAACGGTTCGATTTTAAAGCATGTTTTAACATTTTGGACCGAAGGACAACAGACCGATGGGCTATACACACGGTCGGTTTGGACCGATTAAACTGAACCTCGGTCCATTCTCATCGGTTTTGTCCGACCGTGTGTACGCGGCCTAAGTCTACACCTTGAACTCTTAGCTGTGTTCCTCAAACCATTCTTGAATTCATCAGACCAGACCACCTTCTTGTATACCCACACATATATTGGTATCGACCTGATCCTACATGACCTTCTATGAAGAAAAGGAGTGAAGGATTCAAAGAATGATATTGCCAGCCTTGGACAAGGAACAAGATGGGTTCCAGCACCAAGCAGATGGTTGGTGAATCGATGAGATTTCTAATTTTTTTTTTTTTTTTGTTAGAAATATAATCTTTTCATGATGACATCCATGAAGAAACCATCTTTCTGGCAGCTCACGGAAGTTAGAACACTGATATCCAATTGGCAATTATGGATTAGTATACATCCTTACTCATTGCACAGTAGAGAAGGCTCACCGACATTCCTGTGAACGGTAGCACAGGCTTCCTTTGAACGGTAGCACAGGCTTCCTTTGATCCCTTGCTGGATAAATATTATTATATCACCACTCATTATTACAAAACATACCATGAAATAACATGTAACAAGCTATGAGTCATAGCAAGCACACAACAGTAGATAAGACTTGACTGCCTCCAATAAGCAGGATGTGGATCTTCATCTGTGAGCTGAACATTTCCCCATGCTTATGAACATTGTGCTCCCTTCATCATTTTCTCCATTAGAGGAATCCATTTTTTTATTTTTCACTTTCCTGCAGACTGACTGGCTGAAATTCAAGCCGTCTATGCTTGTCTTCACATCAGCAGGCTCCATTTCCTACTGATCTCCTCATCTCAGGTCTGATAAGGTCTGTCTGAACACAATAGACTCTGCACAGTCTTTGCAAATGTCATGCACTCCCAATGTTTCATTTAACCACTTGCTTACTGGGCACTTAAACCCCCCTCCTGCCCAGACCAATTTTCAGCTTTCAGCACTGATGCACTTTGAATGACAATTGCGCGGTCATACAACACTGTACCCAAATTACATTTTTATAATTTTTTTCTTACAAATAGAACTTTCTTTTGGTGGTATTTGATCACCTTTGAGGTTTTTATTTTTTGTTAAAAAAAATTAATAACACCATTTTTTATATATATATATATTTTGTGATACAATTTTGCAAACGGGTAATTTTTCTCCATCATTGATGTACGCTGATGAGGCTGCACTGATTGGCACCGATAAGGCCACACTGGTGGGCACTGATAGGCAGCACTAGTGGGCACTTATAGGCAGCACTGGTGGGCACTGAGAGGTGACACTGAGAGATGGCACTGAAGGGCATTGATAGGTGGCACTGGTGGGCACTGAGAAGTGGCACTAATAGGTGGCATTGATAGCTGTCAGTGATGGGCACTGATAGGCAGCACTGTTAGGTGGCACTGATGAGGCATTGACAGGTGGCACTTGTGGGTATTGATAGGTGGCACTTGTGGGCATTGATATGTGGCACTTGTGGGCATTGATTGGTGGAACTTGTGGGCACTGGCAGGTGGCAATGGCAGGTGGCACTGACTGCACAGAGGAGGCAGAATTGCCTCCTTCCTCTTCGAGACCGATGTCCCTTACATATGAGCCGATAATCGGCTTTTTTTTCTCCTCGCTCTATAAGCGTGAGGAGAATAAAAACACGATTACCAGCTTTTGTTTACATCACGTGATCAGCTGTCATTGGCTGACTGCTGATCACGTGGTAAGGGGCCGGGACTGCCCCTTACTCGGATCTGTGATCACCCGAGTCTCAGTGACTCAGGTGATCACAGCGTGTGGGGCGCGCGTGAAGGGGAAGACGTCTATTGACATCCTCCCTGCATTTTGGGCCCACGCTGTAGCCGTCATTCGGCTATAGCACGGGCGCCAAGTAGTTAAAATAACACCTCAATGCACTAAGGCAGGGGTCTCCAAGTTATGGTCCATGGGCCAAATCCATCCCGCTGCAAGATTTTATCTGGCCCTCTTATTTAAAGCTGGCCATAGATGGATTGTTTTTGTTGTATTAGCCAGGAGGCTTGTAACAAAACGCCCCACACTCCGCTGGAGTGCTTTCGTCATATACCGCTTCCTCCAGTCTGAATATAGATTCCAAACCGTTGACAACCAATAACTAAGCAGTACTAGTTTTGGTTGCTAAACATGAAACGGTTTATTGAAACGGTTTACCCCACCCTTTGCATTCAGGGTGGGGTAGACAGTCCAATCAGCAGGGAGAGCTGTTGGAGGAATCCCCCCTTCCCTCTCACAGCTAATCTACATACACATCCCATAAATACAGAACAATAGAATTCAGAACAATAGAATTCAGTCACATCCCAAACAAACCAGCAAAAAGTCCCCAACAGTATGAGAAAATATACATATATACAACATTCCAGTGTGGTTGTACAGCGCGTCCGACTAGCACAGATCAGACTGGGGTTCTTGGTCCCCCTGTACCTCTATTAGAGACACAGGGTGACTTAGACATAGGAGGTGCATGGGGAGCTGAAACAATGGTTTCCTAACCTCTCCAAGGGATTCTGGATTCCACGGGCCTTACGACTCCCATCACTAGGCTGTTGGGAGTCGTAAGCATGAGCATCCCCACTGTGCTATTGCATTCTGAGAGCGAGGACACAACCTCTTTCATAATACACTGACCAGCGCTACAGGCAATGATCAAATTAAAACTTTCCAACATCCCATTCAACAGAACGGCTCTCCATCCTAAAACGATCCCCCGCAGCAGCCAGGAACTAGAGGAGCACACAGGAAGGCCTTGGCAGCAGAATGAAGGGGAACTAGAACAGGAGGGGCAGCTACTGGAACTGATCCTCTGTAGTTCCCCCCTGTAGCAGCTAAAAGCGGCAGAAGGAGAAGCTGGCTTTCAGCTGCTGCAGAGGGGAATTACAGGGGATCAGTTCCAGTAAAGGCCGCCCCTGCCGCCTTCCCCTTCCTTCTGCTTCTCAGCTGCCTGAGCCCCCCTATTGAACCGAGGGGGCCAAGGACCTGTTCAGGGGGACCGATGGTACCCCCTTATCAGTGACCTTGCCAGCTTAAGAAGGGACTCTGATGGAGACCATGTTATAGGGGAAGGAGGGGGGGGGGCCTGATGGGGACAGGGAATCTGATGCAAGCAGGAATTTCGATGTAAGGGGGACTTTGATGGGGACTCTGATTAAAGTTGGCTCCAATAGTCTTTGTTTTACTGACGTGCTTTCTCTCTTGTTCTCAATTATATCATGCCGATTACAAAAAAAAAAAAAAGTATTCATACCCCCCCTGAAATTTACCACATTTTGCATTCTTACAACCAAAAACGTAAATGTATTTTATTTGGATTTTATGTGATAGACCAACACAAAGTGGCACATAATTGGAGAGTAAAAGAAAAATAAATTTGTTCATAAACGACCTGGAGGATGGGGTAAACAGTTCAATCTCCGCATTTGCGGAGGATACTAAGCCAAGCAGGGCAATAACTTCTCTGCAGGATGGGGAAATCTTGCAAGAAGATCTGAACAAATTAATGGGGTGGGCAACTACATGGCAAATGAGGTTTAATGTGTAAAAATGTAAAAATGTAAAATAATTGCATTTGGGTGACAAAAAATATGAATGCAATCTACTTACTGGGGGGAGAACTTCTGGGGAAATCAAGGATGGAAAAGGACCTGAGGATCCTAGTGGATTAAAGGCTCAACAATGGCATGCAATGCCAAGCTGCTGCTAACAAAGCTAACAGAATATTGGCATGCATTAAAAAGAGGATTAACTCCCAAGATAAAACGATAATTCTCCCGCTCTACAAGACTCGGAGAAGCAGCCAAGAGGTCCATGGTAACTCTGGAGGAGCTGCAGAGATCCACAGCTCAGGTGGGAGAATCTGTCCACAGGACAACTATTAGTCGTGCTCTCCACAAATCTGCCCTTTATGGAAGAGTGGCAAGAAGAAAGCCATAAGAAGTCCCGTTTACAGTTTGTGAGAAGCCATGTGGTCACATGAGACCAACATTTTTACTTTTTGGCCTAAAAGCAAAACACTATGGCCCAGATTCACAACCGAGATATACGACGGCGTATCTCCTTGCAGTAGGTGGCGCTTCCGTATAGTTACGCAAGGAATATGCTAAATAGGTATTTACGCCGATTCAGAAACGTACGTCCCGCCGGCGCATTTTTTTACGTCGTTTACATTAGGATTTTTTTGGCGTATAGTTACCCCTGCTGTATGATGCGTAGCTAATGTTAAGTATGGCCGTCAATCCCGCGCCGAGTTTTGAAATTTTACGTCGTTTGCGCAAGTCGTTCGCGAATAGGGCTGTACGTCATTTACGTACACGTCGAATCCAATACGTCCTTGCGGCGTACTTTAGAGCAATGCACGCTGGTATATTTTACGGAAGGCGCATGCGCCGTTCAAAAAAATCTTAAAAAACGCGGGGTCAAGTAAAATTTAAATAAAACACGCCCCCAACATCCCCATTTGAATTAGGCAGGCTTACGCCGCCACACATACGTTACGCCGCCGTAACTAAGGGCGCAAGTTCTTTCTGAAATCAGAACTTGCGCCCAAAGTTACAGCGGCATAACGTATCGGAGATCCGCTGATCTTTCTGAATCTGGCCCACGGTGTTTTTGTTTTATGGGCATTCCGATTAATGAGAGTTACTAGGATGTGAGGGGAAATATTCCAAGTAAGGACAAAGATCTAAAACAAATTAAAACATTTTGGCTTTGGCTTTGTTACATTATTTTATTTACGTAAAAATTATAAATGTCATGCTCTCACCTGGCTGGTACACTCCACTTTGGATGTCACTTCTGTTATCAGATGTTATCTGGAGATTCTCCTCTGTGTCGTTATCTCTCCCATAGATACTTGTTCTCTGTTTCCGTAATTCCTTCTCTCTTTCCCGCACTTCTTCTATTTCTTTCTCCAGTAAAGAGCGTGGGCTGGGTGAACGGAGCAGCTGAAAGGGGCTGCCAGGAGCAGCAACAGGGGGCTCAGAGTTAGGGACAGGAGAGTTTCCTGAGCTTGGACGAGTAAAACGAAGATCTGCAGGGGTGGAGCGTCGAGACTCTGCAGGGGAGGTTCTTTGCAGATCAGCAGGGGTGGCACTATAGCCATTGCCGGGAGTAGACTTCCGGAGTATAGAGGCATGCTCTATGATGATGATGTTGCTTCCATTAGCCTCAGCATATGATGGGCCTTTCTTAACTTCTGCAGCAGGAGCCGCTGAAAACACATGATTGGATGGTGCAGGAACTTCTACTAGAACTTCAATGGAATCAGACTTCTGAATTTCACTTTGCCATCTTTTTAAAGGGACGTCTGAAGACTCTGAAAAACAAAATTATGTAACTTCTTAGAGGACAAATAAATCAAGATATGCAAGTTGCCTTAAAGGAAACGTGCTTTGTCCATACAGGTCAAAGAAGCACGTTCACTTAAATGCGCCGTCCGTGGACATATCCCAGTGTGCATTGCTCCAAAGTACGCCGCAAGGACTTATTGGTTTCGACGTGAATGTAAATTACGTCCAGCCCCATTCAAGGACGACTTACGCAGACGACGTAAAATTTTCAAAATTCGACGCGGGAACGACCTCCATACTTAAGATTGGCTAGGCCAGTTTTTTGGTGGAATAACTTTACGCCTGAAAACAGCTTATGTAAACAGCGTATCTTTACTGCGACGGGCAAGCGTACGTTCGTGAATAGGCGTATTTCGCTGATTTACGCATTCTAGGCGTAAATCAGCGTTCACGCCCCTAGCGGCCGGTGTATTGTCAGAGTTTGTTGCCTATCGTACAATGCTCCGGAAGTCACGTGGCGGCCAACTGCGCATGCGTGATGCGTTCCAAACGCAAATGCGATGCGTTCCAATGGATTCACGACAGTACACACCAGTGAAACCTCGGTCGGCATCCAGGCTCTTTCCTTAAAGCGGGAGTTCACCCAATTCATTTTTTTTTCTATTTTCCCCTTAGCTTCATGCTCGTTTGGTCTAGGGGAATCGGCTATTTGCTTTAAAATATGATCCGTACTTACCCGTTTTCGAGATGCATCTTCTCCGTCGCTTCCGGGTATGGGTCTTCGGGAGCGGGCGTTCCTTCTTGATTGACAGTCTTCCGAGAGGCTTCCGACGGTCGCATCCTTCGCGTCACTCGTAGCCGAAAGAAGCCGAACGTCGGTGCGGCTCTATACTGCGCCTGCGCACCGACGTTCGGCTTCTTTCGGAAAATCGTGACGCGATGGATGCGACCGTCGGAAGCCTCTCGGAAGACTGTCAATCAAGAAGGAACGCCCAGTCCCGCAGCCCATACCCGGAAGCGGCGGAGAAGATGCATCTCGTAAACGGGTAAGTACGGATCATATTTTAAAAAAATAGCCGATTCCCCTAGAGAAAACGAGCAGGAATCTAAGGGGAAAATGTGTTCGCTATGGGTGAACCTCCGCTTTAACATCCCCGTGAATTGGAGGATGTTAAAAAAAGAGCCAGGAGGCCGAGCGAGCGGAGCGAGCCGTCCGAGCGAAGCGAGGACGTGAGGCCGACTGGCCACTTTCCTCTAAATCCACGTCGCCCTGAATGCCGGGTTCGCTGGTGTGTACTGTCGTAAATCCATTGGAACGCATCGCACTTGCGTTTGGAACGCATCGCGCATGCGCAGTTGGCCGCCACGTGACTTCCGCAGCATTCTACGATAGGCAGCAAACTGTGACACTACACCGGCGGAACTAGACAGCTAAGATACGATGGCGCAGGCCGTCGTATCTTAGCTACATTTAAGTGTATCTCAATTTGAGAATACACTTAAATGTACGACGGCGCAGATTCAGAGTTAGGACAGCGTATCTACTGATATGCCGGCTTAACTCTTTCTGAATCTAGCTATTAGTCTTGGTGTTCAGCGGGAGAAACAAAAATTACCTAGTGCCTGTGATCAGTAGAAGGAGGAATAGTGCCCCATAAATGTTATTAGTGGGAGAAATGGTGTCCCATTATTGGTGTCAATGGAAAAAAATGTTGCCCCATTGTGGGAGCAGAGCTTTTTTTCTCAAACAATAGGTGCTGGAACTTAAATACGGCCCCACATAACCCCTCCCCCTACAAACACCCTCCAAATCACATCAAATAGTGGGTGTGGTCAGTCAAATTTCACAAAAACAGTAGGAGGGTCTTAAAGGGGCATTAAATACCAGGATTGCATTACATACAGAGTGCAGAGCTGTCACTTGTAAACACAGAAACCAGACTTCTGTGTTTACACGTGATTGTGGTGAGCAGGCACCAAGGGGGCTGAGCCAGAGGTGGTGGAACTGAGTTCCACCAAGTTCCCCCCTGAAAAAAAACCATGTGTGGGAGGAACAGCACCCCATTGTTGGTGTTAGTGGGATAAATAGCACCCCATCATTGTGGTCAGTGGGAAAAATAGTGCCGTGGATCAGTGGGAGTAATAGTGACCCAGGGGCCAGATAAAGGCAAGCAAAGGACAACACCTGGCTCACGGGCCACAGTTTGGAGACAACTGGTATATAAGAAGAGGACACAATGCCTTCCACGCCCCCCAGTTACAGACAGACCATGAATAATTTCTACTTGTTGATAAGCCTTGTTTTCTTGTGTTTGAAATATGCTTGGAATGGATGTCAAACGCTGGTCAGAAAAATACAATTGACTTTAATTGAGCAGTACACATGGCAATTTAGAGGCCACGTTAGACCTGTTTTGCCCTGTGCTGAACTTCTTTGGATGCGGCATGTCCTATTATACCTCGTACACACGACCGGACCTTCCGAGAAAAAAAGGCGCATGCTCAGAAGCAAGTTATGAGACGGGAGCGCTCGTTCTGGTAAAACTAGCGTTCGTAAAGGAGTAAGCATATTCATCACGCTATAACAGACTGAAAAGCGCGAATCGTCTTTTACTAACACAAAATTTAGCAAAAGCA
Source organism: Rana temporaria (assembly GCF_905171775.1). NCBI lineage: Eukaryota > Metazoa > Chordata > Amphibia > Anura > Ranidae > Rana > Rana temporaria. Next base: position 447,769,654 of record NC_053491.1, read on the forward strand.
GTCCCAAGGGTGGTGCCATCCGAATGGAACTTCCCCTTTAGTGCCGTTGTACGTGTTGTACGTCACCGCGCTTTGCTAGAGCATTTTTTTTTCACGATCGTGTGTAGGCCAGGCCGTTTTAACGATCGGGTTGAAAAAAAACTTTGTTTTTTCTAGACCATTAAAATTTTTAGTTTTTACAACCCGAAAAACGGTCATGTGTTCGCGGCATTAGAGTCATGGGCCCGGATTCAGAGAGATCTGCCTATCTCTCGGCGGGCGTAACGTATTCTCAGATACGTTACGCCGCCGTCAATTAGGGCACAAGTTCCGTATTCAGAAAGAACTTGCGCCCTATGTTACGGCGGCGTAACGTATGTGGTGTCCGGCGTAAGCCCGCCTAATTCAAATGTGGACGTGTTTTATTCAAATTTAGTGTGACCCCACGTATTTGACGTTTTTTATGCATGCGCCGTTCGTGAAAGAATCCCAGTGCGCATGCTCGAAATTACGCCGCAAATCGTCAATGCTTTAGACGTGAACGTAACTTACGTACAGCCCTATTCGCGAATGACTTACACAAACGACGTCCATACTTAACATAGGATACCCCTCATATAGCAGGGGTAACTTTACGCCGGAAAAAGCCTAACGTAAACGACGTAAAAAAAAATGCGCCGGGCGGACGTACGTTTCTGAATCGGCGTATCTACCTAATTTGCATATTCCTTGCATAAATATACGGAAGCGCCACCTAGCGGCCAGCGTAAATATGCAGCCTAAGATACGACGGTGTAAGACACTTACGCCGGTCGGATCTTAGGGAAATCTATGCGTAACTGATTCTATGAATCAGGCGCATAGATACGACCCCGCAACTCAGAGTTACGACGGCGTATCCGGACATACGCCGTCGTAACTGGTATCTGAATCCGGGCCAATGGACTTTTGTGTGGTGAAATGGTGAATTTTGGATGGAGGTCTAGACATCAGGCCAATAAGAGGGACCACCAAGTAGGAAAGCGGAGTAGAGGGATTTGGTTCCAAAAAAAAAAAAAGGGACAGTTGTATTCTAGGCATTTGATAGAATAATTACTTGCTGGAATTTCCCATTTTCGCTGTACAATTGATTAGGGTTGGTGAAAGGTCATATATAATAAGGTGGATTTACATCCCCTTTAAAGAAAGGCACGGAGCAACGCAGTGGGGGAAGGGCCGCATGACAGGGAGGGACCGGAGTGAGGATTGGTCAGGGGGAAGTAGGGGATGGGCTGGCCGGGCAGAGGGGCGTGGTCGGCAGAAGGGTCTGACGTGGAGGAAGTGACGTGGGTCACTCCTCCATCTTACAGCCGAGAAGAAGCTCGGCAGCTCGCACGAAAATGGCGGCGGTGGAGGATTTAATTGCGCAGTTACGCGCTGCGGCGGCCACAGAGGGGGCGGATTGGGTGAGAGAGCAGGTGGCAGCAGCGTTAGAAGCTCCGACCGCGGCAAACACCGAGGGGGGGAAAGCACCACGCGCTAGGCGGTCGAAACCGCCGGAGCGGTACAGTCCGGGGCCTTCCCCAGGCACAGACCGGCACACACGGAGACCCGCCAGGGGCCCTCCGGCTCCGTCCCCGCAGCGGTCAACAGCCGGGCCCTCGGGGGGGGGCTGGGAGGAATCCGCGTCGCGGACGTTGCGCCGCAGTGGGGGGGTCAGACAGCCCGCCAGGGCCCTCACCACCAGCTCGACGGAGATGTCCGGACAGCGCGGTCGGGACTGCAGGGGACGGTCGTGGCAGTCATGCGACCCAGCGTGTGGAGTCCAGCCAGCGGGCCCGGGGCCACTCTCCTTTGGCGGCCAGGGGCCCGGCAGCGAGTGGAGGGAGTTCGGAGCGGAGTATGGGGGCGACGAGGAGTGAGGGACGTGGACGGGGAGCGGAGGCCCGGGCCAGCGGGCGCTCACGGAGTCCATCTGCGGAGGTCGCAAGCAGGTCTGGTGTTCCCGGACAGAGGGGTCGAAGTTCAGCGCAACACAGGCCGTCTGCAGCTGCATCACGACAGGCCGGGGACCGGCAGAGAGACTTTTCGCCAGCACGGAGTGAGGACCGGTCCGAAGGGGAGCTGTCCGGGTCAGAGAGCAATGATGGTCCGGGACAACGAGCAGCGGTGGATTCCATTCCGGCGGCGCGTGGACCTAGTCCAAGGCAGCCTGGTAAGTCACAATCTACTTCGGTTTGTAATTTATTGCAGGATTTGTTAGTGCAGAGTGGTGCGGGGGGGGCTCTGGGAAAGACAGGGCTCAGGAGACGATGGGGGGTGCCACGGGCGGGGCAGTGCCAGGGGGTGAGGCTCAGGATCTATGGGCCGAGTTGCGGGACTTAGTTAGGAGGTTCGAACCAGGGGCGGGCAGCACGCCCTCTCCAGCGGTGGCGTGGTCCCCGCTGGGGGGGGGGTCAGTTCAGGCGGAAGGGGTTCAGGCAGCAGGGCCGGTGGTGCAGGAGGGCTCGAGCGCGGGGGCGGCGTCGGCAAGTGGAGCGGCGGTGACGAGTGGTTCGGGGTCAGTGTCGCAGGTGGTTGCGACAGAGGCGGCGAGTGATAAGAGGGAGGTTGTCAGGTTGTCAGATGCCGCGCAGAGCGAAATGTACACTTGCTTTGAGGCGACGTTGGGGGCTCATCTGAAGCCGGAAGTTAGGGAGAAAATTTGGAAGGGGGAGTACGTGGAGATTTTCACGTTACTTCCCCTCGAGAAATTTAATCTAACCCGGTTGAAGCCTGAATTGAATAAGAAGGAGGACGAGGAGCGACGGCGGTATCGCCTGATCCCCCGTACGTTTACCAATTGGCTCCAAGCGTTTTCGATACTGGCATGCGTGGTGGGGGAGAAGGCTCCGGAGCACTGTTCGGGTTTATTTATCTACTTGGAGGCTATCCGGTCAGCGCACCAGACGTATGGTGGTACGGCGTGGTTGCAGTATGATGAACAGTTCCGTCAACGGATGGCTTTCCGACCGACACTGCGCTGGAACCAGAAGGACATTAACCTGTGGATGACGTTGATGACAGCGGCGCGGGCTCCACAACAGTTTTTTCAGGGAGGGGTCGGGGGTGCACCTGCCTCAGGACTACCGGCTGAAAAAAGATGGGGCTATTGTTGGCAATTTAATGAAGGGACGTGCAAATACGGCACAAACTGCCGATTTAAGCACACGTGTTCAGGGTGCGGAGGCACCCACGCGTTGGCAAAATGCTTCAAGCGGAACAAGGGCCGTCCCGGCGAGTCTGGGGGAAAAGGGGGTGACTCCAGTGCAGGTGGTAAGGATGCTCCCCTTTCTCAATAGATACCCCGACCGGCGCGCGGCAAAGTTGCTGGAGGAGGGCTTTGCCAGCGGTTTTAGGATACCATGTTCTCTTTCAGTTGTCCCCCCGGAAGCGAATAATTTGAGATCGGCGGTGCTGCATTCTTCGGTGGTTTCGGAGAAACTTACCAAAGAAGTGCGTTTGGGTAGGATGGCGGGGCCGTTTGCGACGGCCCCGGTGGATGACTTGGTCGTGTCCCCGCTGGGGGTGGTCCCCAAGAAGGAACCGGGCAAGTTCCGGTTGATCCACCATTTATCTTTCCCAAAAGGTGGCTCGGTCAATGACGCCATTTCGCCGGAGGATTGCACGGTGTCTTATACGTCATTTGACGCAGCGGTCTCGTGGGTGCGCAAGTGCGGCCGGGGAGCTCTCATGGCGAAGGCGGACGTGGAATCGGCCTTTCGGTTATTGCCAGTTCACCCGGACAGCTTTCGGCTATTGGGATGCAGCTGGGATGGGGCATACTATGTGGATCGTTGTTTGCCCATGGGTTGCTCCATCTCTTGCGCGCTGTTCGAGACGTTCAGTTCTTTTCTGGAGTGGGTGGTGCGTGATGTATCGGGGCTCAGTTCCGTCATCCACTACCTGGATGACTTCTTGTGCGTTGGACCGCCTGGGGCGAACACGTGCGTGGTACTGTTGGGCACGCTGCAGTACGTGGCTGATCGGTTCGGGGTTCCACTGGCGCCGGGGAAGACGGAAGGCCCCACTACCTCCATCGTCTTCTTGGGTATCGTGCTGGACTCGAGGAAGATGGAGTGCCGATTACCGGAGGACAAGCTGGAGGCGTTGAAGGCGGAGGTGCGAGGGACCATTGGGCTGCGGAAGATTCAGCTGCGCAGTATGCAGTCGCTGCTGGGTAAGTTGAACTTCGCCTGCAGGATCATGCCCATGGGGAGGGTGTTTTGCCGCCGGTTGGCGGGAGCGACAGCTGGCGTGCGGAAGCCCAAGCACTTTGTTACCCTTACGGGGGAGCACAGAGCCGACTTGAAGGTCTGGCATGAGTTTCTGAGTTCCTTTAATGGCCGTGCGTTGTGGATGTCCGGGCCTGTGAGCAACTTTGACTTGGAGTTGTTTACGGACGCTGCAGGCTCTACAGGGTATGGGGCATTTTGTCGAGGCAGGTGGAGCGCCGAGGCTTGGCCGAGGCAGCGGCAGGAGGCGAGATTCTTGAAGAATCTGGTGCTCCTAGAGCTCTTCCCGATTGTGGTGGCACTGGAGCTGTGGGGGGAGACGCTGCGGAATTCGAAGGTGCGCTTCAATTGCGATAACCTGGGGGTGGTGCAGGTAGTGAATCGTATGTCGGCGGGATCCCCGCCGGTGGTTAGTTTGCTGCGCCATTTGGTGCTACGTTGCTTGCACTTAAATGTCTACATGTATGCTGTACACCTACCGGGGGTCGAGAACACCTTGGCTGACGCTTTGTCTCGTTTTCAGTGGGACAGGTTCCGGGAGTTGGCACCAGCAGCGGAGCAACACGGAGTCCCCTGTCCCGCCTGGATGTGGGACATTGTTTTCACAGCGCAGCAGGGTGGATCCAGCGGTCGGTGAGCACGGCGACATGGTCGGCTTACTCCAAGGTATGGCGAGAGTGGGTGGAGCTGGCGTTGGGTCTGGGTATCTCCCCGGTCGGGCAAGATGCGGGCATCGCTGTCCTCTATTTTCTCACGTTGAAGATGGAGCAGGGGGTGTCGGTGTCAGCGATTGATCGGGTGTTGGCAGGTTTGACTTTTTTCTTTAAGTGGCATGGGGTGACGGATTGCACAAAGGAATTTTGGGTGAGGCAGACTGTAAAAGGGTACAGGAAGGGCAGGAAGGCGGCTGATTGCCGCCGGCCGGTGTCGTTTGGGATGCTTCAGAACCTCTTTCTGCGCTTACCGGCGGTGTGTTCAACGGCATACGAGTGTGCACTTTTCAAGGCCGCCTTTGCACTGGCCTTTTTCGGAGCACTGAGGGTGAGTGAACTGGTCAGTTCCTCGCGAGGGGTGCAGGGTGGTTTGCTGTTTCGGGATGTGGAACTATCCGGGGGAGGTCTAGGAATCTGGCTGCGTAGGTCTAAGACGGACCAAAGGGGGAAGGGAATGCGGCTCCAGTTGTTCAGGGTTCCTGGAGCGGCAATTTGTCCAGTGCGGGCGGTGGAATCGTTTCGATCCATGCGTCCTGGTTCGGCAGGGTCCTTCTTAATGCATCAGGATGGGTCGGCGTTGTCGAAGTTTCAGTTCGTGGCGGTTTTCAGGAGATGTTTGAAAGACACAGGGTATGACCCGAAAGATTATTCGGCGCATTCGTTCCGGATCGGGGCTGCTACTGAGGCCGCCCGGGCCGGTTTGGCTGCGGACGTGGTTAAAAAGATTGGGCGGTGGGACTCGGAGAGGTTCAGGATCTACATCCGCCCTCATTTGATGCTTGAGTAAGTTTAGGGCAGGGGAGTTATCTGGGGCAGTTGTTTGTACACAGTGAGAGTGGGAAAGGGGATTGCTGTTGGTCCTGGTCGGTGGAGAAGGTCAACAAGGCGTGGGTTAAAGTTAACAAGGAGGTTGGGAGTTTTTTTATGCGCAATGGTGGAGTGGTGGTGCGCCATAGGGAGTTGGAAGTCGAAACATGGCGTTTTCTGCGTAGGGACGGGGTTCATCTCAACGAGGTGGGCATCGCCCTATGGGTGCTAGGGCTGCAGGAGGGAATCCAGGGGCCCTGGGGGTGTGGAGGTGCTCGCAAGGGTAAGGCTTTATCCTTGTGAGCTGTGGCGTGTTTTTTGGGTCTCGGTAAGACGAAAAAGTCTGGCTAGTTGGGGTAAGTTAAAGTTTGTACCCATACGTGGTATGGGAGGTTATGGTGTACCTTGTGGTTGGCGGGTGTTAACCAGGAAGGGGTGAAAGGGTTAAGGTCACTGAGGACGGTTATACTGCCTCCGAGTCGGTGTCTTGCGGCTGAGGCCTAGGTTAGAAGTATTTGTCCCAGTGTCCAAGTTCGAGAGGGGTGGTCCTTTTGACCACCAGGGGGTTTTTTGATAGGGTATATATAGAGTTATTTAAAAGCTATTTAAAACAGTTATTTATGTTAATGTTATTGGTTTAATAAAGAAGGCCGTAAGGCCAATTTTACTCCACAACGTGGTCTGTGGCATTATTGGGGTTAGCAGGGTAGTACAGAAAGGGGGGGGTGTTAACATGGGGGTTTTAAAGGGTTAAGTGCTCACTAAGATCGGTCCTTAACATGTCAAGAAAGGCACGGAGCAACGCAGTGGGGGAAGGGCCGCATGACAGGGAGGGACCGGAGTGAGGATTGGTCAGGGGGAAGTAGGGGATGGGCTGGCCGGGCAGAGGGGCGTGGTCGGCAGAAGGGTCTGACGTGGAGGAAGTGACGTGGGTCACTCCTCCATCTTACAGCCGAGAAGAAGCTTCCCACCCACCCTCCCTAGTTTTAGGCAGGCTAGTGGGCGTGTTTTTTGGGTCTCGGTAAGACGAAAAAGTCTGGCTAGTTGGGGTAAGTTAAAGTTTGTACCCATACGTGGTATGGGAGGTTATGGTGTACCTTGTGGTTGGCGGGTGTTAACCAGGAAGGGGTGAAAGGGTTAAGGTCACTGAGGACGGTTATACTGCCTCCGAGTCGGTGTCTTGCGGCTGAGGCCTAGGTTAGAAGTATTTGTCCCAGTGTCCAAGTTCGAGAGGGGTGGTCCTTTTGACCACCAGGGTTTTTTTTGATAGGGTATATATAGAGTTATTTAAAAGCTATTTAAAACAGTTATTTATGTTAATGTTATTGGTTTAATAAAGAAGGCCGTAAGGCCAATTTTACTCCACAACGTGGTCTGTGGCATTATTGGGGTTAGCAGGGTAGTACAGAAAGGGGGGGTGTTAACATGGGGGTTTTAAAGGGTTAAGTGCTCACTAAGATCGGTCCTTAACATGTCATGACTACTCACCTGTCAGAATACCTGTACTACTCCAACAACACCGTCCATCTTCCCATCCTATCATTACAATGACCTGTACTCTATTATACATCCTGCTGACAATGGTTTGACCTTCATGTGCAAAGCTGATTTTCTGGAAAAGCAGCAGGTTGGCATTTTTTACTCCTGTCTCCTACTTTATCACGTATATCTGTAAGTCATTGTAGGTCAACTGTTTGTTTGTATAGGTAAGCTGGTCAAACACGCAACAATCCCTCTGGGCTGAATGAGATAAATCTGTAGATTCCACTTATTAACGCCAAACATCACAGATGGAGGATATCCCTGCTGTCTGGGTATTACGACAGCTGGAATTTACAATAGCAAAACATTGCCCAATCGAAGTTGAGCCAGGTGTTGTTGGCATGGTCACCCCAGCCCAAATTTCAGCTGATTCATAGAAATTGGATAACATTTTAGTCGTGTATGGCCAGCCTTGAAGTCCCACTTAGGACTCATTAGGATTATGCAGCAACCTGTCCATTGTGGGTTGCTTTTAAGAGGGCATTTGATAGGTGGCGAGATGCCTGTGTGCATTGGATGCTATTACAGGGTGGTTGCGGCATTCCCCAATACACTTAAATGGGTAGCATCAGGGCTGGCCCTACCATGGGACCCGATGGTACCATTGTACCAGGCGGCACTTTCAGGGGGGCGGCAAATTGCCGCCCGCCCGCCATCCCATTCCGCCAGCTCCACTCTCCACTCCACTGTGGGGGCTAATTGCCGCCCCACCGCTCCTCCCGTTCCGCTCTCCGCTCCCCTGTGGGGCTAATTACATGAATAGAGCCATAACAGGTCCTTTTTATACTCCTATACATGTAAACAACCATAACAGGTCCTCTTTATACTCCTATACACATGTATAGAGCCATGATAGGTCCACTTTAGTTATCCTGATATAAAATAATGGATGTGGGGGCATTTTGGTGGGCGTAATTTTTTTTTGGGGGGGCAGCATTTCATTCTTGGTACCAGGCAGCACAATGTCTTGGGCCGGTGACTTGTCCTGAATGTTCCCCTATGGGGGAAGTTCCTCCACTGACTGCGCAGGCGCAAACTTCCCGACGGAAATCCCCGAACCTCGCCCGGCATCCAGGCTCATTCTTTAAAATCCCCGTGGATTGGAGGATGTTAAAAAAAGAGCCAGGAGGCCGAGCGAGCGAAGCGAGCCGTCCGAGCGCAGCGAGGACGTGAGGCCGACTGGCCACTTACCTCACTATCCACGTCGCCCTGGATGCCGGCCGCCGTTCGGGGATTTCCGTCAGCAAGTTTGCACCTGCGCAGTGCTTGAAGGAACTTTCCCGATGGCTGGAACCATCTCAGCGCATCAGTTCGCGCATGCGCTGGAACTTCCACGATAGCTGGAACCAGCATGTCAGATCACCGGCACTGGGTAGCATTCAGTGGAGGCATAGTTAACTGAATGTGACATATGGTTTTATTTTTGCCCGTAGCATGTGTACACCCCCAAACGGCTTAACTGTCTCATTTTACTGCCCCCTGGCTGTCCATGTGAACAAGCCCAGTACCAAACAACTATTTTAGAATTTAAAGAATGTGAGGAAAAGGGGATAGGACTGTTTCAAGGCCCCCTTTTCCTTATGGGATTGTTGGCAGGAGCAGTTTTCAGGTTCCCCTTTAGTTTAAAAAAAGCGGGAAGGTTTGGGATTGGTTAGTTAGATAGTTGCTAGGGTAAATTTCCTGAGCCTAGGATAGGTCAGTAGATCATTCAAGCGGGAAAGCTAGGGATTGATTAAAATGGTATGGTTACTGGGCAAAATTTGGGGTCTCCTGGTCATAGGATAGGTCAATTGGGGTCAGCTGACCCCATAGAACTTTCCAGAACATTGAGGGGTCCCTATTTAATAGGTCAGTTCAGGTGGTCCGGGGCCAGTCTCGTCCTGAAGAGGATCATTCAGCGGAACTTCCCACCCCCCCTTCCCTTTGTCGCGGCTATACTATGTGGAGAAGTCCACTTTGTCATTTGGCAAAGGGGTACAGTTTTGGTATGGATTTAAAGGCAGTTTATTGTCAGCTTGAGTCGTAGTGGCTGAGCTGAATTTATGTGAAAATTTGGTGGAGTTATATATTTAAATAGTATTGTTTATCTTAGAAACCAATAGTATACGCCACGGCCAAATTTTATCCCAAAAAAAATAAAAAAATATATAAATATATA